>NW_026968320.1:0-104233 GCF_028390025.1 Pseudophryne corroboree
AATCGGGAGTTACTGGCGGTAAAATGGGCTTTCGAGGAGTGGAGGCATTGGCTGGAGGGAGCAAAACATACTATTTCGGTATTGACTGACCATAAGAACCTGCAATAGATTGAATCGGCTAAGCGGCTTAATGCCCGGCAGGCACGTTGGGCATTATTTTTTACGCGTTTCAAATTTATAATCACTTTCAGGCCTGGTTCCAAGAATACTAAGGCTGATGCCCTGTCACATAGCTTTCTTCCGGTTCACAATAACAATCCTGTTACCCCCATACTTCCATCTTCGGTCATCTGGGCGGGCCTCACACAAGATTTATTTACCCAGTTAAAACAGCTTCAACACCAAGCTCCTAGAATTACTCATGCTGGTCGTCTTTACGTCCCTGAGTTTTTGAGAGTTACTGTTTTAACGGAATTCCATGATAACAAAGTTTCAGGGCATCCAGGAGTCTCTAAGACATTGGAGTTAGTCTCTCGCTCAGTATGGTGGCCTGGTCTTTCTAAAGACGTCAAGGAATTTGTTTATTCAAGTCAGGTTTGTGCACAGCATAAGGTTCCCCGTTCCTTGCCCATCGGGCAACTTATGCCCGTAAATGTTCCTCTCCGGCCGTGGTCTCATATTTCCATGGATTTTGTGGTTGACCTTCCCCTTTCAGCCGGATTCCGAGTCATATGGGTGGTAGTGGACCGTTTTAGTAAAATGGCTCATTTTATTGCTCTTCCCCGATTGCCTTCTGCCCAAGGGTTGGCAGTTTTGTTTCTCCGCCATGTATTCAGGCTTCATGGGTTGCCTACTGATATTGTTTCTGATCGGGGTCCACAATTCATCGCACAATTCTGGAAATGTTTTTGTGCCTCATTGAAGATGAAATTGTCGTTAACATCCGGTTACCACCCACAATCCAACGGGCAAACCGAACGAGTTAACCAATCATTGAAACAATATTTGCGCTTGTATTCAGCCAAACTCCAGAATGATTGGTCCGAGTTTCTTCCGTTGGCTGAATTTGCTTACAATAATTCTTGTCATTCCTCCACTAAAGAGTCTCCATTCTTTTCAGTTTTTGGTTTTCACCCCAGAGCTAATTCTTTTTTTCATCATTCCTCAGTCTCCTCGCTTACCTTAACCTCCCATCTCAGAGCCATTTGGAAAAAGGTGCACCTTGCTCTCAGAAAAGCGGCCTTTCGAGAGAAGAAATTTTCTGACAGGCTCCGACGTCCTTGCACTTTTAAGGTGGGAGATAGGGTGTGGTTGTCGACTCGCAACATCAGGCTTCGACAATCCTCAGCTAGACTGGGACCCAAATTTATTGGGCCATTTCTTATTATTAAAAGAGTCAACCCAGTTGCCTTTCGGTTACGTTTACCAAGATCTCTCAGGATTGGAAATACGTTTCATTGTTCCCTGTTGAAACAATACGTTTCTTCCAGTAGATTTCCTCGGAAGATCTCTCAGGGTAGATCTCCAGTGGATGTACAGGGACAACAGGAGTTCTTGGTAGAGAAGGTTCTCGATTCCAAATTGTCCCGGGATCGGCTGTATTTTCTGGTTCACTGGAAAGGCTATGGTCCGGAGGAAAGGTCTTGGGTCCTGGATAAGGATCTTCATGCCCCGAGGCTCAAGAGGGCATTTTTCCGGGAATTTCCTCAGAAACCTGGCTTTAGGGGTTCCTTGACCCCTCCTCAAGGGGGGGGTACTGTTAGGCGCCGGGGTCCGCTTGATGGTCTGCGCGGCCCGGCGCCTAGCAACTAGAGATGCCATGCACGTACAGCCGCCGGCTCCCTAGCAATGCTAGACGCCGGGCGCGCTGAGCCGCACGGACCCTAGCAACGGGGACGCCACTGGTGGACCGCGTTCCCCGTTGCTAGGCTTTAGGAAATTAAGATATTCACCTGCTCTCTGGCCGTGCAGCAAGGCAGCTGCACGGCATTTATTCTAATCAGCCTTTAGCAGCTGATTGGAGGACTCCTTGTTAAATACACTCCCAGGGCTTCTCACAGATGCCGGTAATAGCTTCCTGCATGCTGCCTTTGTTTGCTGAGAGTCTGTTTCCAGTCCTGCTGTATCCGGTCATTCCAGTCCGCAGAAGTCCGGTATTCGGGAGTTGTCATCTCATCCCAAGAGGTCGTTTGGTTCCCTGGAGTCCTGACTGATCACCGTTTTATATCCAGTGGTGTTCGTGAGTTGCGGCTCTGCCGTGTGTTGCGGCTCAGCCGCTTTACCTTTTATATTTTGTGTTTGGAGCATTTGCGGAGGGTTCCGCTTCCACAAGTCCTCTCTGGTACTCGGCGGTGCCGGGTAGGAGAATTGGACAAGTGGATATTTTGGTTGTCCTTTTTCCTGGCGGTTTCTCAGCACATATTATAGTTTTGAGTTTGCTTAGCCCCTGGCCTGGTTGTTTAGTTAGAGGGCCTCTTGTTATCACCCTGTCTCGGGTTTCCCTTTGTCTCTCATTAAGACCGGGGGGCATCGAAGTTGGGCAGACATAATCCGCCCTTCAAACGCGGTTGCCAAGGGCTCAAGAAACCATAGTCTCGCAGGGGATTTCTGACAACACGGGTGAGACAACAGAGTTAGGGCGCCAAGGGCTATTTTCCTGTCCTGCTCCCTTCCCCAGCATTCCGTTCCAGTGCTCCGGTCCTTGCCATAAGATCTTCTCTGACCAGAGTGCTGGAATCATAACACATACTGGACACAGAAGAGGTTTTCTTCCACTGGAAAGGCTATGGAGATCCAGAGTCTGGTCAAACAAATTCTGAAACCAGCAAGAGTGTTAATCCATCAATGCATTCAGTTGCTGGGGAAGATGGTTGTGGCCTACGAGACCATTCAGTTTGGCAGGTTCCATGCCAGAGTGTTCCAGTGGGACCTGTTGGACAATTGGTCCGGATCCCACCTACACATGCACCGGAGGATAATCCTGTCTTCCAAGACCAGAATCTCACTCCATTGGTGGCTGCACAGTTCTCACCTCCTAGAGGGGCGATGGTTCGGGATCCAGGACTGGATCCTAGGGACCACAGATGCAACCCTCCGAGGCTGGGGAGCAGTCACACAGGGGGAAAACGTCCAAGGAAGATGGTCAAGTCAGGAAAGTTGTCTCCACATAAATGTTCTGGAGTTAAGGGCCATTTAATAACTGCAGACACAGTACACACTGGGACGGGTGCCCAGCATCCTCAACAGACTAAGAGAAAAGGATTTACCGGTAGGTATTAAAATCCTAGTTTCTCTAACGTCCTAGAGGATGCTGGGGACTCCGTAAGGACCATGGGGATAGACGGGCTCCACAGAGTTCATGATCTTCACTGAGGTAGCGCACAGCACTGCAGCTGTGCGCCATTGCTCCCATACACCTCACATACTCCGGTCACTGTAAGGGTGCAGGGCGCAGGGGGGGCGCCCTGGGCAGCAATATAAACCTCTTTTTGGCAAAAATATAACATATATACAGCTGGGCACTGTATATATGTATGAGCCCCCACCAATTTTACAGTTTAAGCGGGACAGAAGCCCGCCGCCGAGGGGGCGGGGCTTCTCCCTCAGCACTCACCAGCGCCATTTTTTCTCCACAGCACCGCTGAGAGGAAGCTCCCCGGACTCTCCCCTGCTTATACCACGGTAGAGAAGAGGGTTGAAAAGAGAGGGGGGGCACATAATTCGGCGCAAATTACATACAGCAGCGCTACTGGACAAACATTAAGTTACTGTGTTATTCCTGGGTTATATAGCGCTGGGGAGTGTGCTGGCATACTCTCTCTCTGTCTCTCCAAAGGGCCTTGTGGGGAAAATGTCTTCAGAAAAAGTATTCCCTGTGTGTGTGGTGTGTCGGTACTCGTGTGTCGACATGTCTGAGGAAGAAGGCTATATTAGAGAGGAGCGGGAGCAAATGAATGTGGTGTCTCCGCTGACACCTGATTGGATGGATATGTGGAATGTTTTAAATGCTAGTGTAAACTCATTGTACAAAAGATTAGACAAGGCTGAAGCTTTGGGACAGTCAGGGACTCAACCCATGCCTGATCCTATGTTGCAGGGACTGTCAGGGTCTCATAAGCGCCCACTATCCCAGATTGTTGACACAGATACCGACACGGATTCTGACTCCAGTGTCGATTACGATGATGCAAAGTTACAGCCAAAATTGGCAAAATCCATTCGATATATGATTATGGCAATAAAAGATGTTTTGCACATCACAGAGGAACCCCCTGTCCCTGACAAGAGGGTACATATGTACAAGGGAAAGAAGCCTGAGGTAACCTTTGAGGGGGTCACACGAGCTGAACGAGTTATGTGAAAAAGCTTGGGAATCTCCAGATAAAAGACTGCAGATTTCCAAAAGGATTCTTATGGCGTATCCTTTTCCATCAACGGATAGGTTACGATGGAAATCCTCCCGTAGGATGGACAAAGCATTAACACGCACAGCTACAGTTGGAAAATCAAATTTTTTACCTTATGTTCCCTCACAGCATAAGAAAGCTCCGCATTATCAAATGCAGTCCTTTCGGTCACAAAGAAACAAGAAAGTGCGAGGTGCGTCCTTTCTTGCCAGAGGTAGGGGCAGAGGAATAAAGCTGCACAACACAGCTAGTTCCCAGGAACAGAAGTCCTCCCCGGCCTCTACAAAATCTACCTCATGACGCTGGGGCTCCACTGGCAGAGTCCGGCCCATGTGATGTCATGCAGCTGCTCTGGCCACGCCTCCTGTTTCTCCGTTGCCGACCCCATTTTGAAACCGTGCCCCCGCACCGCTCCATCTCCGACTTGGAAATGGAGTGTTGTTGACCCCCCTCCCCCCCCCCTTCACCGATTCACAGGCAGAGGTGATCGCATTATCTGCGGGGTGCCGCAGAAAATGCAGGCGGATGCGTATGCTCTTAGCAGCTTTTGCAGTTGGATTGCGATCCAACCTGAATTAGGCCCCATTACCTATCACAATGCACTGCGGGTAGTACAAAATGGGGTTAATATAGGAGAAAAAACCCCAGAGCTGTGCTCCTTAACTGTCCCTGGTGGCTAGTGGAGCGGCTGCCCAGTAATCAGTGTCCACGCCAGTGCGCACACGGCCCGCCCCCATCAGCGGCCTCGTGATCCCGGAGGGCGGTGTGTGTGTGACTGACCTTAGGAAGAAACCGGAGCCTCCGCTGCAGTGACCCAGCAACCGGGGCACGGGAGTATACTGCGCCACTGGGAGTGATGGAGCTGCAGTAAAGAGGTCTATTAGACCTAGCCTGCTGCAGCCCTTGTAGATTCTTATAAAAAAAGTTCTTCTTTTCTTGCCAAAATTAATAGCTAAGAATAGGCTGCCTGAGGCAGCCCCCTGTTAAGTGGCCTGCTACTGAAGGCACCAACTACAAACTGAGCTCCCTGTTCATGGAAGCGAGGTTATAGAGGAGGGGGCGCTGAGCATCTTGGGAACAGTCAAAAGCTTTGAGCCTGTTGGTGCCTCAGATCAAGATCCTACTCTGGTGTACATATACAATGTGAATCCAGTGTACCCCACAGAAGAAATGAATGCGTCACACCCATTGGCAGCAACATTAGAATAGCTGCTGATGGGCACAATTGAGAAAGGAAGGGGGGAAAACATTTGAATCCAGCACATATATGTAATTTGAATATGTAATTTGTACCTTCCTACTTTAAAATGTAATGGATGAACCTCACCCTGTGAGAACTATCTTCATGATCAAGAGATCTCATATGCAAGATAAGTATGTGTTGGGATAGGGCTGTGGAGGGCGGCTGCTCGGGCACACCCCTGTCAAGTTAAGGAGATTCAACTGAGGAAGCACAAGGGAACTCTCATCTGGGAACAACAACTGCAGGGAGAACACATTTTCAGACGAATGTGGGAGGGCAGAAGGCTGCCTAATACTGAAGCACCCCCAAACAACAAACCAAATGCAACAACTACTGCAAGCATTCCTGGGGGAAGGCCTGCAGCAGATGGATTTGCATATAGTGATGTCATCCAAGCAGTGGGCATAGTTGGCTGCAACCCTCGTCTGCATATGAAAAGAGAAAAGGGTCACGCAGGGCATGGCGGCCTTTGTGGGGTTGCGCTTGGATGACCCCTAAATCGCTTTATACACCCCCACCCCCCATCAGTGTGGGCTCATGTTGGCCATGCCCCAGCCCCTGAAGCATTCAAGCTGATTTCTTGCAGCAGCTGGACCCAGAAACAGCTCCAGAGTTGCTCTACAAGACAAGTAAAAGGGTGTGAGCCCTGCAGCACCACCTGTAGTTTGCATACACACATATATAGGACAGCATCTCTTATATGCCCCAGGGTCAATAAAATAGTATCCTTATCTAGGGTATCCATCCCCTCAGATAAGGTATCCGTCCATGCCGCTACAGCACTACACACCCAGGCCGACGCAATTGCCGGTCTGAGTAAGGTACCTGAATGTGTATAAATGGACTTCAGGGTAATCTCCTGTTTGCGGTCAGCAGACTCTTTGAGGGTAGCCGTATACTGGGACGGGAGGGCTACCTTCTTGGATAAGCGTGTTAATGCTTTGTCCACCCTAGGGTAGGATTCCCATCGTAACCTATCCATTGATGGGAAAGGATACGCCATAAGAATCCTTTTGGAAATCTGCAGTCTTTTATCTGGAGATTCCCAAGCTTTTTCACATAACTCGTTCAGCTCATGTGACGCCCTCAAAGGTTACCTCAGGCTTTTTCACCTTGTAGGGTAGGTGTGTCACCATGCATGGCTTAGATGGGAGTCCGCTGTCTAATGGGATTATTTCTCTCCGTACACCCCCTGTACTACTTACAGTAGGAGCTCTACATTCCGAGAAAATCGAGTTCTTTCTTACACATTGCCCAGCAGTTCCAGTTGTTCTGGGTCACCCTTGGCTGGCCTTTCATAATCCCACCATTGATTGGCGGTCGGGGAAGATTTCACATTGGGGTACTTTTTGTGATAAGGAATGTATCACGTTTCCAGTCAGAGTAGCAGCTATCATTCCAGAACTCATTCCGGTGGAATACCAGGAGTTTGCTGATGTTTTCTCCAAAGGCAATGCGGACATTCTGCCTCCCCATCGGCCTTATGATTGTGCTATTGAGTTAATTCCTGGTGCCGCATTGCCAAAGGGAAGATTATATGCATTATCCGGGCCAGAAACTGCGGCTATGAATGATTATGTAAAGGAGAGCCTTGAGAAAGGATTTATTAGACCATCAAAATCTCCTTTAAGTGCAGGCTTCTTCTTTGTGGAGAAAAAGGATGGCTCGCTTAGACCTTGCATTGATTTTAGAGCCCTGAATAAGATCTCAGTTAAAAACACCTATCCTTTGCCGTTGATTTCTGTACTCTTTGATCAGTTACGTTCTGCTGTGATTTTTTCTAAAATTGACCTTAGAGGAGCGTACAACCTCATCCGAATTAAATCTGGAGATGAGTGGAAAACGGCCTTCAGTACTCAGTCGGGTCACTACGAATACCTGGTGATGCCGTTCGGCCTGTCCAATGCTCCGGCAGTTTTTCAAGACCTCATTAACGATGTGCTCCGTGACTTCCTAGGGAAATTCGTGGTCGTTTACTTAGACGACATCCTGATTTTTTCTAAATCAATGGAACAACATGTTACCCAGGTGCGTCTGGTTCTTCAAAAGTTATGTGAGAATCATTTATATGCCAAGCTGGAGAAGTGTGAGTTTCATGTCACGGAAGTATCTTTTTTAGGGTACATAATTTTCCATGGAACCAAAGAAACTCCAGGCCATCCTTAGTTGGGCGCAACCCACCAATTTAAAAGCAATTAAGCGTTTTTTAGGGTTTGCGAATTATTATAGGAGGTTCATTCATTCTTTTTCTGACCTGGTTGCTCCCATTGTAGCTCTGACAAAGAAAGGAGCGGATCCTACCAACTGGTCGCGTGAAGCTGAGTTGTCCTTCCGGGCCTTGAAACAAGCCTTTGTCTCGGCTCCAGTCCTCTGACATCCTAATCCGGAATTGCCCTTTGTGGTGGAGGTTGATGCCTCGGAGGTTGGAGTGGGGGCTATCCTTTCTCAAAAGGATCCGGAGTCTCTGGAGTTACATCCTTGTGCCTTTATGTCCAGGAAATTCTCCTCCGCTGAATCCAACTATGACGTTGGTAATCGGGAGTTACTGGCGGTAAAATGGGCTTTCGAGGAGTGGAGGCATTGGCTGGAGGGAGCAAAACATACTATTTCGGTATTGACTGACCATAAGAACCTGCAATAGATTGAATCGGCTAAGCGGCTTAATGCCCGGCAGGCACGTTGGGCATTATTTTTTACGCGTTTCAAATTTATAATCACTTTCAGGCCTGGTTCCAAGAATACTAAGGCTGATGCCCTGTCACATAGCTTTCTTCCGGTTCACAATAACAATCCTGTTACCCCCATACTTCCATCTTCGGTCATCTGGGCGGGCCTCACACAAGATTTATTTACCCAGTTAAAACAGCTTCAACACCAAGCTCCTAGAATTACTCCTGCTGGTCGTCTTTACGTCCCTGAGTTTTTGAGAGTTACTGTTTTAACGGAATTCCATGATAACAAAGTTTCAGGGCATCCAGGAGTCTCTAAGACATTGGAGTTAGTCTCTCGCTCAGTATGGTGGCCTGGTCTTTCTAAAGACGTCAAGGAATTTGTTTATTCAAGTCAGGTTTGTGCACAGCATAAGGTTCCCCGTTCCTTGCCCATCGGGCAACTTATGCCCGTAAATGTTCCTCTCCGGCCGTGGTCTCATATTTCCATGGATTTTGTGGTTGACCTTCCCCTTTCAGCCGGATTCCGAGTCATATGGGTGGTAGTGGACCGTTTTAGTAAAATGGCTCATTTTATTGCTCTTCCCCGATTGCCTTCTGCCCAAGGGTTGGCAGTTTTGTTTCTCCGCCATGTATTCAGGCTTCATGGGTTGCCTACTGATATTGTTTCTGATCGGGGTCCACAATTCATCGCACAATTCTGGAAATGTTTTTGTGCCTCATTGAAGATGAAATTGTCGTTAACATCCGGTTACCACCCACAATCCAACGGGCAAACCGAACGAGTTAACCAATCATTGAAACAATATTTGCGCTTGTATTCAGCCAAACTCCAGAATGATTGGTCCGAGTTTCTTCCGTTGGCTGAATTTGCTTACAATAATTCTTGTCATTCCTCCACTAAAGAGTCTCCATTCTTTTCAGTTTTTGGTTTTCACCCCAGATCTAATTCTTTTTTTCATCATTCCTCAGTCTCCTCGCTTACCTTAACCTCCCATCTCAGAGCCATTTGGAAAAAGGTGCACCTTGCTCTCAGAAAAGCGGCCTTTCGAGAGAAGAAATTTTCTGACAGGCTCCGACGTCCTTGCACTTTTAAGGTGGGAGATAGGGTGTGGTTGTCGACTCGCAACATCAGGCTTCGACAATCCTCAGCTAGACTGGGACCCAAATTTATTGGGCCATTTCTTATTATTAAAAGAGTCAACCCAGTTGCCTTTCGGTTACGTTTACCAAGATCTCTCAGGATTGGAAATACGTTTCATTGTTCCCTGTTGAAACAATACGTTTCTTCCAGTAGATTTCCTCGGAAGATCTCTCAGGGTAGATCTCCAGTGGATGTACAGGGACAACAGGAGTTCTTGGTAGAGAAGGTTCTCGATTCCAAATTGTCCCGGGATCGGCTGTATTTTCTGGTTCACTGGAAAGGCTATGGTCCGGAGGAAAGGTCTTGGGTCCTGGATAAGGATCTTCATGCCCCGAGGCTCAAGAGGGCATTTTTTCGGGAATTTCCTCAGAAACCTGGCTTTAGGGGTTCCTTGACCCCTCCTCAAGGGGGGGGTACTGTTAGGCGCCGGGGTCCGCTTGATGGTCTGCGCGGCCCGCCTATCAACTAGAGATGCCATGCACGTACAGCCGCCGGCTCCCTAGCAATGCTAGACGCCGGGCGCGCTGAGCCGCACGGACCCTAGCAACGGGGACGCCACTGGTGGACCGCGTTCCCCGTTGCTAGGCTTTAGGAAATTAAGATATTCACCTGCTCTCTGGCCGTGCAGCAAGGCAGCTGCACGGCATTTATTCTAATCAGCCTTTAGCAGCTGATTGGAGGACTCCTTGTTAAATACACTCCCAGGGCTTCTCACAGATGCCGGTAATAGCTTCCTGCATGCTGCCTTTGTTTGCTGAGAGTCTGTTTCCAGTCCTGCTGTATCCGGTCATTCCAGTCCGCAGAAGTCCGGTATTCGGGAGTTGTCATCTCATCCCAAGAGGTCGTTTGGTTCCCTGGAGTCCTGACTGATCACCGTTTTATATCCAGTGGTGTTCGTGAGTTGCGGCTCTGCCGTGTGTTGCGGCTCAGCCGCTTTACCTTTTATATTTTGTGTTTGGAGCATTTGCGGAGGGTTCCGCTTCCACAAGTCCTCTCTGGTACTCGGCGGTGCCGGGTAGGAGAATTGGACAAGTGGATATTTTGGTTGTCCTTTTTCCTGGCGGTTTCTCAGCACATATTATAGTTTTGAGTTTGCTTAGCCCCTGGCCTGGTTGTTTAGTTAGAGGGCCTCTTGTTATCACCCTGTCTCGGGTTTCCCTTTGTCTCTCATTAAGACCGGGGGGCATCGAAGTTGGGCAGACATAATCCGCCCTTCAAACGCGGCTGCCAAGGGCTCAAGAAACCATAGTCTCGCAGGGGATTTCTGACAACACGGGTGAGACAACAGAGTTAGGGCGCCAAGGGCTATTTTCCTGTCCTGCTCCCTTCCCCAGCATTCCGTTCCAGTGCTCCGGTCCTTGCCATAAGATCTTCTCTGACCAGAGTGCTGGAATCATAACACATACTGGACACAGAAGAGGTTTTCTTCCACTGGAAAGGCTATGGAGATCCAGAGTCTGGTCAAACAAATTCTGAAACCAGCAAGAGTGTTAATCCATCAATGCATTCAGTTGCTGGGGAAGATGGTTGTGGCCTACGAGACCATTCAGTTTGGCAGGTTCCATGCCAGAGTGTTCCAGTGGGACCTGTTGGACAATTGGTCCGGATCCCACCTACACATGCACCGGAGGATAATCCTGTCTTCCAAGACCAGAATCTCACTCCATTGGTGGCTGCACAGTTCTCACCTCCTAGAGGGGCGATGGTTCGGGATCCAGGACTGGATCCTAGGGACCACAGATGCAACCCTCCGAGGCTGGGGAGCAGTCACACAGGGGGAAAACGTCCAAGGAAGATGGTCAAGTCAGGAAAGTTGTCTCCACATAAATGTTCTGGAGTTAAGGGCCATTTAATAACTGCAGACACAGTACACACTGGGACGGGTGCCCAGCATCCTCAACAGACTAAGAGAAAAGGATTTACCGGTAGGTATTAAAATCCTAGTTTCTCTAACGTCCTAGAGGATGCTGGGGACTCCGTAAGGACCATGGGGATAGACGGGCTCCACAGAGTTCATGATCTTCACTGAGGTAGCGCACAGCACTACAGCTGTGCGCCATTGCTCCCATACACCTCACATACTCCGGTCACTGTAAGGGTGCAGGGCGCAGGGGGGGCGCCCTGGGCAGCAATATAAACCTCTTTTTGGCAAAAATATAACATATATACAGCTGGGCACTGTATATATGTATGAGCCCCCACCAATTTTACAGTTTAAGCGGGACAGAAGCCCGCCGCCGAGGGGGCGGGGCTTCTCCCTCAGCACTCACCAGCGCCATTTTTTCTCCACAGCACCGCTGAGAGGAAGCTCCCCGGACTCTCCCCTGCTTATACCACGGTAGAGAAGAGGGTTGAAAAGAGAGGGGGGGCACATAATTCGGCGCAAATTACATACAGCAGCGCTACTGGACAAACATTAAGTTACTGTGTTATTCCTGGGTTATATAGCGCTGGGGAGTGTGCTGGCATACTCTCTCTCTGTCTCTCCAAAGGGCCTTGTGGGGAAAATGTCTTCAGAAAAAGCATTCCCTGTGTGTGTGGTGTGTCGGTACACGTGTGTCGACATGTCTGAGGAAGAAGGCTATATTAGAGAGGAGCGGGAGCAAATGAATGTGGTGTCTCCGCTGACACCTGATTGGATGGATATGTGGAATGTTTTAAATGCTAGTGTAAACTCATTGTACAAAAGATTAGACAAGGCTGAAGCTTTGGGACAGTCAGGGACTCAACCCATGCCTGATCCTATGTTGCAGGGACTGTCAGGGTCTCATAAGCGCCCACTATCCCAGATTGTTGACACAGATACCGACACGGATTCTGACTCCAGTGTCGATTACGATGATGCAAAGTTACAGCCAAAATTGGCAAAATCCATTCGATATATGATTATGGCAATAAAAGATGTTTTGCACATCACAGAGGAACCCCCTGTCCCTGACAAGAGGGTACATATGTACAAGGGAAAGAAGCCTGAGGTAACCTTTGAGGGGGTCACACGAGCTGAACGAGTTATGTGAAAAAGCTTGGGAATCTCCAGATAAAAGACTGCAGATTTCCAAAAGGATTCTTATGGCGTATCCTTTTCCATCAACGGATAGGTTACGATGGAAATCCTCCCATAGGATGGACAAAGCATTAACACGCACAGCTACAGTTGGAAAATCAAATTTTTTACCTTATGTTCCCTCACAGCATAAGAAAGCTCCGCATTATCAAATGCAGTCCTTTCGGTCACAAAGAAACAAGAAAGTGCGAGGTGCGTCCTTTCTTGCCAGAGGTAGGGGCAGAGGAATAAAGCTGCACAACACAGCTAGTTCCCAGGAACAGAAGTCCTCCCCGGCCTCTACAAAATCTACCTCATGACGCTGGGGCTCCACTGGCAGAGTCCGGCCCATGTGATGTCATGCAGCTGCTCTGGCCACGCCTCCTGTTTCTCCGTTGCCGACCCCATTTTGAAACCGTGCCCCCGCACCGCTCCATCTCCGACTTGGAAATGGAGTGTTGTTGACCCCCCTCCCCCCCCCCTTCACCGATTCACAGGCAGAGGTGATCGCATTATCTGCGGGGTGCCGCAGAAAATGCAGGCGGATGCGTATGCTCTTAGCAGTTTTTGCAGTTGGATTGCGATCCAACCTGAATTAGGCCCCATTACCTATCACAATGCACTGCGGGTAGTACAAAATGGGGTTAATATAGGAGAAAAAACCCCAGAGCTGTGCTCCTTAACTGTCCCTGGTGGCTAGTGGAGCGGCTGCCCAGTAATCAGTGTCCACGCCAGTGCGCACACGGCCCGCCCCCATCAGCGGCCTCGTGATCCCGGAGGGCGGTGTGTGTGTGACTGACCTTAGGAAGAAACCGGAGCCTCCGCTGCAGTGACCCAGCAACCGGGGCACGGGAGTATACTGCGCCACTGGGAGTGATGGAGCTGCAGTAAAGAGGTCTATTAGACCTAGCCTGCTGCAGCCCTTGTAGATTCTTATAAAAAAAGTTCTTCTTTTCTTGCCAAAATTAATAGCTAAGAATAGGCTGCCTGAGGCAGCCCCCTGTTAAGTGGCCTGCTACTGAAGGCACCAACTACAAACTGAGCTCCCTGTTCATGGAAGCGAGGTTATAGAGGAGGGGGCGCTGAGCATCTTGGGAACAGTCAAAAGCTTTGAGCCTGTTGGTGCCTCAGATCAAGATCCTACTCTGGTGTACATATACAATGTGAATCCTTGTGGAGTCCAGTGTACCCCACAGAAGAAATGAATGCGTCACACCCATTGGCAGCAACATTAGAATAGCTGCTGATGGGCACAATTGAGAAAGGAAGGGGGGAAAACATTTGAATCCAGCACATATATGTAATTTGAATATGTAATTTGTACCTTCCTACTTTAAAATGTAATGGATGAACCTCACCCTGTGAGAACTATCTTCATGATCAAGAGATCTCATATGCAAGATAAGTATGTGTTGGGATAGGGCTGTGGAGGGCGGCTGCTCGGGCACACCCCTGTCAAGTTAAGGAGATTCAACTGAGGAAGCACAAGGGAACTCTCATCTGGGAACAACAACTGCAGGGAGAACACATTTTCAGACGAATGTGGGAGGGCAGAAGGCTGCCTAATACTGAAGCACCCCCAAACAACAAACCAAATGCAACAACTACTGCAAGCATTCCTGGGGGAAGGCCTGCAGCAGATGGATTTGCATATAGTGATGTCATCCAAGCAGTGGGCATAGTTGGCTGCAACCCTCGTCTGCATATGAAAAGAGAAAAGGGTCACGCAGGGCATGGCGGCCTTTGTGGGGTTGCGCTTGGATGACCCCTAAATCGCTTTATACACCCCCACCCCCCATCAGTGTGGGCTCATGTTGGCCATGCCCCAGCCCCTGAAGCATTCAAGCTGATTTCTTGCAGCAGCTGGACCCAGAAACAGCTCCAGAGTTGCTCTACAAGACAAGTAAAAGGGTGTGAGCCCTGCAGCACCACCTGTAGTTTGCATACACACATATATAGGACAGCATCTCTTATATGCCCCAGGGTCAATAAAATAGTATCCTTATCTAGGGTATCCATCCCCTCAGATAAGGTATCCGTCCATGCCGCTACAGCACTACACACCCAGGCCGACGCAATTGCCGGTCTGAGTAAGGTACCTGAATGTGTATAAATGGACTTCAGGGTAATCTCATGTTTGCGGTCAGCAGACTCTTTGAGGGTAGCCGTATACTGGGACGGGAGGGCTACCTTCTTGGATAAGCGTATTAATGCTTTGTCCACCCTAGGGGAGGATTCCCATCGTAACCTATCCGTTGATGGGAAAGGATACGCCATAAGAATCCTTTTGGAAATCTGCAGTCTTTTATCTGGAGATTCCCAAGCTTTTTCACATAACTCGTTCAGCTCATGTGACCCCCTCAAAGGTTACCTCAGGCTTTTTCACCTTGTACATATGTACCCTCTTGTCAGGGACAGGGGGTTCCTCTCTGATGTGCAAAACATCTTTTATTGCCATAATCATATATCGAATGGATTTTGCCAATTTTGGCTGTAACTTTGCATCATCGTAATCGACACTGGAGTCAGAATCCGTGTCTGTATCTGTGTCAACAATCTGGGATAGTGGGCGCTTATGAGACCCTGACAGTCCCTGCAACATAGGATCAGGCATGGGTTGAGACCCTGACTGTCCCAAAGCTTCAGCCTTGTCTAATCTTTTGTGCAATGAGTTTACACTAGCATTTAAAACATTCCACATATCCATCCAATCAGCTGTCGGCGGAGACACCACATTCATTTGCTCCTGCTCCTCTCTAATATAGCCTTCTTCCTCAGACATGTCGACACACGTGTACCGACACACCACACACACAGGGAATGCTTTTTCTGAAGACAGTTTCCCCACAAGGCCCTTTGGAGAGACAGAGAGAGAGTATGCCAGCACACACCCCAGCGCTATATAACCCAGGAATACACAGTAACTTAATGTTTGCCCAGTAGTACTGCAGCATGTAATTTGCGCCAAATTATGTGCCCCCCCCCCCTCTTTTCAACTCTCTTGTCTACTGTGGTATAAGCAGGGGAGAGTCCGGGGAGCTTCCTCTCAGCGGTGCTGTGAAGAAAAAATGGCGCTGGTGAGTGCTGAGGGAGAAGCCCCGCACCCTCGGCGGCAGGCTTCTGTCCCGCTTAAACTGTAAAATTGGCGGGGGCTCATACATATATACAGTGCCCCGCTGTATATGTGTTATATTTTTGCCAAAAAGAGGTTTATATTGCTGCCCAGGGTGCCCCCCCACCCCCCTGCGCCCTGCACCCTTACAGTGACCGGAGTGTGTGAGGTGTATGGGATCAATGGCGCACAGCTGCAGTGCTGTGCGTTACTTCAGTGAAGATTATGAAGTCTTCTGCCGCCTCTGAAGTCTTCTTTTCTTCTCATACTCACCCGGCTTCTATCTTCCGGCTCTGCAAGGGGGATGGAGGCGCGGCTCTGGGACGGACGGCGAGGGTGAGATCCTGCGTACCAATCCCTCTGGAGCTAATGGTGTCCAGTAGCCTAAGAAGCAGGACCTTGCAACTCAGAGAGTAGGGCTGCTTCTCTCCCCTCAGTCCCTCGATGAGGGAGTCTGTTGCCAGCAGTGCTCCCTGAAAATTAAAAACCTAACAAAATACTTTCTGTCAGAAAGCTCAGGAGAGCTCCTGAAAAGCACCCAGTCTCCACTGGGCACAGTATCAAACTGAGGTCTGGAGGAGGGGCATAGAGGGAGGAGCCAGTGCACACCCAGAACTAAAGTCTTTCTTAAAGTACCCATGTCTCCTGCGGAGCCTATCTATCCCCATGGTCCTTACGGAGTCCCCAGCATCCTCTAGGACGTTAGAGAAAATAGGATTTTAATACCTACCGGTAAATCCTTTTCTCTTAGTCCGTAGAGGATGCTGGGCACCCGTCCCAGTGCGTACTGTGCCTGCAGTTATTAAATGGCCCTTAACTCCAGAACATTTATGTGGAGAAAACTTTCCTGACTTGACCATCTTCCTTGGATGTTTTCCCCCTGTGTGACTGCTCCCCAGCCTCGGAGGGTTGCATCCATGGTCCCTAGGATCCAGTCCTGGATCCCGAACCATCGCCCCTCTAGGAGGTGAGAACTGTGCAGCCACCAATGGAGTAAGATTCTGGTCTTGGAAGACAGGATTATCCTCCGGTGCATGTGTAGGTGGGATCCGGACCACTTGTCCAACAGGTCCCACTGGAACACTCTGGCATGGAACCTGCCAAACTGAATGGCCTCGTAGGCCGCAACCATCTTCCCCAGCAACAGAATGCATTGATGGATTAACACTCTTGCTGGTTTCAGAATTTGTTTGACCAGACTCTGGAACTCCATAGCCTTTCCACTGGAAGAAAGCCTATTCTGTGTCCAGTATGACTCCCAGAAACAACAACCGCGTCATTGGGACCAACTGCGATTTTGGCAAGTTTAGGAGCCAACCATGTTGTTGAAGAACTGTCAGGGAGAGTAGATGTTTTGCACCAACTGGTCCCTGGATCTCGCCTTTATCAGGAGATCATCCAAGTACGGCATAATTGTGACTCCTTGCTTGCGAAGGAGAACCATCATTTCCACCATCACCCTGGTGAAAATCCTCGGAGCCGTGGACAGACCAAACGGCAACGTCTGAAATTGGTAATGACAATCCTGAATTGCAAACCTCAGGTAGCTTGATGCAGTGGCTAAACGGGAACATGTAATTAGGCATCCTTATGTCTACCAAAACCATGAAATCTCCTTCCTCCGGACTGGAGATCCCTACCCTGAGAGATTCCATCTTGAAATTGAATTTCTTCAGGTAGAAATTGAGGGATTTCAGATTTAAGATTGGTCTGACTGAGCCGTCCGGCTTCGGGAGCACGAAGAGGCTTGAATAAAAACCTTCTCCCTGCTGACTAAGGCCGATTTGAACAATCGGTGAGGGGGAACGTCTTGAAACCCCAGTTTGTACCCTTGTGACACTATTTGTAAAACCCACGAGTCCAGGTCCAAATTAATCCAGAACTGACTGAAGTGTTTTAGACGTGCCCCCACTGGTGCGGGCTCCTGCAAGAGAGCCCCAGCGTCATGCAGTGGATTTGGCAGAAGCAGAGGACGATCTCTGCTCCTGCGATCTTGAAGAGGCTACAGACCTCTTCCCTCTTCTCCTTCCTCTACCTGCAAAGAAAGGGGAATCTTAACTTCTTGCATATCTATTGGGACAAAATGACTGCGTTAGACAATGATGCGTCTTCATCCGTTGAGAGGGAACATAAGGCAAGAAGGTTGACTTACCTGCGGGAGCTGCCGAGATCAAATTAACTAGGCCGTTGCCAAACAAGGCTTCACCTTCATAGGGAAGAGACTCCCTTTCTTCTTGGAGTCAGCATCAGCATTCCCTTGGTGAATCCACAATGCCCTCCTATCCGAGACTGCCATGAAATTGGCCCGTGAACTCAAGAGTCCTATATCCCTTGCAGTCGTAAGTATGCTGCAGTGTCCTTGATATGATCCAACGTAAGGAGTATCCCATCTCTCCAAGATATCTATATCGGAAGACAAGGTATTCGACCAATTCTTGAATACTACTACTCACCCATGCGCATGTAATGGCAGGTCTAAGTAATGTACCCGTGGTTACATAACTAGAAATAATGTAGCTTCCTGCATATGATCCGCTGGATTTGTGACAGGGCCCCGTGCAGAACAGGGGGTGACTCCCACTTTATTCTGTCCGCAGCAGGAAATGAATAAACAATCGGAAACCTTTTGGGGATTTGAAACCATCTTGTCGAGCTGGCCCAGACTTTCTCAAACAGAGATGGAGGAACGTTACATCAGCTTTCATTATATATCTATATATACATACATATAGACCCCTTTGTCAGGAACAGCAGGGTCCTCAGTGATGTTAATATGTCCTTAATATCCACAATCATGTACTGAATGCTCCTTGCCAATATTGGATCTAATCAGGAAATATTATGGTCGACATAGGAATCAGTATCCGAGTCAGTATCAGTGTGTAGTAACATTTTTGCGGGCCTGAGGGAAAAGAAGCATAGCCATGAACATCACATCTATTCTCTACGTCTGTGTCTGGGACACAGATTTATCCAACCTCACTCTGATATTATTGAAACTTTCACCCAGTCAGTTATTGGTGGTGCCAACAGGGCCACCATCATATGTCTGCATTCCTAATATAGTTTCCTCTTGGGAAAAACATTCAGCCACCGACATGTTGACACACATGTACCAAGTACCCACAGACACATCGGCTTATCGGGGATAGACCTACAGTAAATCTGTCAGAGGGACAGAGAGGATTTTTCAGCTCACAACCCAGCGCCAAAAGTACACAGTCTGGGAAATAATAAACTCTATAGTGATAGACTTGTAACGCTCTATAGATGTGCTGGTGAGGTGAGGAAGAAGCCCCGCCGCTGTAATGGCACGCTTCTGTCCCGCTCAGAAACAAATAATTAATTACGCTGGCGGGGTAAGGACAGTGCCCAGGCACTAATGTCCACTTTTGCCAGCCTTTTGTGAGGAATTTATGCTGCCCAGGGTGCCCCCCCCCCCACCCACCCACATGCCCTGCACCCTGCAGTGCCTGTGTTTGTGTGGAAGCATGGCGCACAGCATTCCGCTCGCTGCGTGGTACCTCAGAATGCCGTCACTGGAGAAGAAGTCTTCTGTTCTTCTGCTACTCGCCTGTCTTCTGACTTCTGGCTCTGTAAGGGGGTGATGGCAGGCTACGGGAGTGGGCATCTAGGCGTACCCAGCGATCAGCACCCTCAGGAGCTAATGGTGTCCTGTCAGCCAGAAGCAGAGCCATTGAACTCACTAGAAGTTGGTCATACTTCTCTCCCCTAAGTTCCACGAAGCAGGGAGACTGTTGCCAGCAGCCTCCCTGAAAATAAGAAAAACTAACATAAGTCTTTTCAGAGAAACTCAGTAGAGCTCCCCTGTAGTGCATCCAGTCTCACTGGGCACAATTCTAAAACTGGAGTCTGGAGGAGGGGCATAGAGGGAGGAGACAGTTCACACCCTTTGAAAGTCTTAAAGTGCCCATGTCTCCTGCGGATCCCGTCTATACCCCATGGTTCTTAATGTGATCCCAGCATCCTCTAGGACGTATGAGAAAACAAATAACACACACACGAGGAGGAGAGAACAAAGGAAGCTATAAGGAGGGGAGGGGAGGGGAGGGGAGGGGGGGGGGAGGTAATGTAGTAAAGGGATATTGGATAAACTACAACCTTATACATATTCATTAATGTACCAGTAGTTAGAAGTAGAAGAGCTCTAACAGAAACCACAAAGCTTATCTAAAGCCACACCACACTGGATATGCCCAATCTCATTTGATCTTTGAAGCAAAGCAGTATTGGACTTTGTTACTACCAAGCAGTCTCCCATCCATGTATTATCAGATTCTTTAGGTGTTTTTAAACTACCAACACCCTTTTCTTGGTACTGTACATTTAATTTTTACACATATTCTTTTATGTACCAGAAGTTAGAAGTAGAAGAGCTCTAACAGAAACCACGAGCTCATCTACAGCCACAGCACACTGGATTTGCCCAATCTCTCCTGATCATGGAAGCTGAGCAGTGTTGGTCCTGGTTTTAGTACTTGGATGGGAGACCACCAGGAAACTGAGGAAGGGGTGACAGGGAAAGTGTGTGACTCAGGCAGGGGTGATAGGGAGATAGTGGGCTGCATATCTCTGCCTCACTGCAGCAGCACATTCCTGCTTCAATGACAGCAGCACATCCCTACCTCACTTATAGCAGCACATCCCTGCCTCGCTGACAGCAGCACATCCCTGCCTCGCTGACAGCAGCACATCCCTGCCTCGCTGACAGCAGCACATCCCTGCTTCACTGACAGCAGCACATCCCTGCTTCGCTGACAGCAGCACATCCCTGCTTCGCTGACAGCAGCACATCCCTGCCTCGCTGACAGCAGCACATCCCTGTCTCGCTGACAGCAGCACAGCACTGCTTCGCTGACAGCAGCACATCACTGCTTCACTACCAGCAGCACATCCCTGCCTCACTGGCAGCAGCACATCCCTGCCTTACTGACAGCTGTATATAGGGCCTAATTCAGACCTGATCCCTGCTGTGCATATTCACACAACAGGAGATCAGGTCTGAAGTGCGTGTGTGCTGGTGCCGCAGTGCACCGGCACATGCCAGAGATGCGATCAGCATCTCTGCCCAGTGAGCGCCTCTGCCTGATTGACAGGCAGAGGCGGTCACTGGGCAGGAGGAGTCGGGCCAGCGGCGTTGTGCCGCCATTTTGGGGGCACAGTCAGGACAACGCAGACATGACCGGACCGTATGGGGGCGGGCCGTGACGGCTGCGTGACATTTATGGCATTTATGTGCAGTCTAGTTTGCACAGTTGATAGAGTGTTGATCTTGCACTATCAATGTAAGCCTCACATAGGTTTGATACACATGTAAGTTTGTTTTTATTTTACTACATTGTGGTTTGTGGCTCTATACCATGTAATGCATGTCTTTTAACAGTAGTCAAGTCTTCCAATGTGCTTGTTAGTGAAACCCAATAGATAGCTTTATTTTATTTTGTTTCTTCAAATATTGAATGCATATGTCTTATAACTTTTTTTTTTCAATATACAGGTTGAGTATCTGTATATACATTTTTATTATAAGATTTTCAATGACACAAGTACATCCAAGTTGCAGATTATGGATTGTGAAGGACAAATCAACCATATAAACAATTTAAGCAATTTAAATTGCATGCAGGTAGTAGAATATCAAACTCCTTGGATGAGAGTTGGTCGTAATAAACTAGGATAGAAAAGAATAAAGTAGAAAATAAGATTTTAAACCTACCGGTAAATCTTTTTCTCGTAGTCCGTAGAGGATGCTGGGGACTCCGTAAGGACCATGGGGATAGACGGGCTCCACAGGAGACATGGGCACTTTAAGAAAGACTTTAGTTCTGGGTGTGCACTGGCTCCTCCCTCTATGCCACAGTTAGAGAAACTGTGCCCAGAGGAGACGGACAGTATGAGGAAAGGATTTTGTTAATCCAGGGCAAGATTCATACCAGCCACACCAATCACACCGTATAACTTGTGATAAACTACCCAGTTATCAGTATGAAAAAACAACATAGCATCAGTGCAGGACCGATGCAACTATAACATAACCCTTATTGAAGCAATAACTATATACAAGTATTGCAGAAGTAGTCCGCACTTGGGACGGGCGCCCAGCATCCTCTACGGACTACGAGAAAAAGATTTACCAGTAGGTTTAAAATCTTATTTTCTCTAACGTCCTAGAGGATGCTGGGGACTCCGTAAGGACCATGGGGATTATACCAATGCTCCAAAACGGGCGGGAGAGTGCGGATGACTCTGCAGCACCGATTGAGCAAACATGAGTTCCTCCTCAGCCAGGGTATCAAACTTATAGTATTTTGCAAAGGTGTGTGAACCCGACCAAGTAGCAGCTTGACACAGCTGTAGTGCCGAGACCCCTCGGGCAGCCGCCCAAGAAGAGCCCACTTTCCTCGTGGAATGGGCCTTGACCGATTTCAGTAACTGCAATCCAGCCATAGAATGCGCTTGCTGAATCGTGTTACAAATCCGGCGAGCAATAGCCTGCTTTGAAGCAGGGGCACCAATCTTGTTGGTTGCATACAGGACAAACAGCGCTTCAGTTTTCCTGACTCTAGCCGTCCTGGCCACGTAAATTTTCAAAGCCCTAACCACATCAAGTAACTCGGAATCCTCCAAGTCACGCGTAGCCACAGGCACCACAATAGGTTGGTTCATATGAAAAGATGAGACCACTTTTGGTAGGAATTGAGGACGGGTCTGCAATTCCGCTCTATCCACATGGAATACCAAATATGGGCTTTTATGTGACAAAGCCGCTAATTCCGACACTCGCCTAGCCGAAGCCAAGGCTAATAACATGACCACCTTCCATGTGAGATATTTTAACTCCACTGTTTTAAGTGGTTCAAACCAGTGTAATTTTAGAAAACTTAACACCACGTTAAGGTCCCAAGGTGCCACCGGAGGCACAAAAGGAGGCTGAATATGCAGCACTCCTTTTACAAAAGTCTGAACTTCTGGAAGAGAAGCCAATTCTTTTTGAAAGAAAATGGATAAGGCCGAAATCTGGACCTTAATAGAGCCTAATTTTAGGCCCAAATTCACTCCAGTTTGTAGGAAGTGAAGGAAACGGCCCAGATGGAATTCTTCCGTAGGAGCATTCCTGGCCTCACACCAAGAAACATAATTTCGCCATATACGGTGTAATGTTTTAACGTTACATCCTTCCTAGCCTTTATCAGCGTAGGGATGACCTCAACCGGAATGCTAGGATCCGGCATTCAACCGCCATGCCGTCAAACGCAGCCGCGGTAAGTCTTGGAACAGACAGGGCCCCTGATGCAACAGGTCCTGTCTTAGAGGGAGAGGCCACAGATCTTCTGTGAGCATTTCCTGCAGATCCGGATACCAGGTCCTCCGTGGCCAATCTGGAACAATGAGGATTGTTCTCACTCCTCTTTGTCTTATTATCCTCAACACCTTGGGTATGAGAGGAAGAGGAGGAAATACATAGACCGACCGGAACACCCACGGTGTCACTAGGGCGTCTACAGCTACTGCCTGAGGGTCTCTTGACCTTGCGCAATACCTCTGTAGCTTTTTGTTGAGCCGGGACGGCATCATGTCTATCTGTGGCAGTTCCCACCGACTTGTAATCTGTGCAAAGACTTCCTGATGAAGTCCCCACTCTCCCGGATGTAGGTCGTGTCTGCTGAGGATGTCTGCTTCCCAGTTGTCCACTCCCGGAATGAACACTGCTGACAGTGCGCTTGCGTGATTCTCCACCCAGCGAAGAATTCTGGTGGCTTGTGCCATCGCCACTCTGCTTCTTGTGCCGCCTTGGCGGTTTACATGAGCCACTGCGGTGACGTTGTCTGACTGGATCAGAACCGGTTGGTCGCAAAGTAAGGTCTCCGCTTGACGTAGGGCATTGTATATGGCCCTTAGTTCCAGGATGTTGATGTGAAGACAAGTCTCTTGACTTGACCAAAGACCTTGGAAATTTCTTCCCTGTGTGACTGCTCCCCAAACTTGGAGGCTTGCGTCTGTGGTCACCAGGATCCAGCCCTGAATGCTGAATCTGCGTCCCTCGAGAAGGTGAGCACTCTGCAGCCACCACAAGAGTGATACCCTGACCCTGGGGGACAGGGTGATCAACCAATGCATCTGTAAATGTGACCCGGACCACTTGTCCAGTAGGTCCCATTGGAAAGTCCTCGCATGGAACCTGCCGAATGGAATGGCCTCGTATGATGCCACCATCTTTCCCAGGACTCGAGTGCAGTGATGCACTGACACCTGTTTTGGTTTCAATAGGTTCCTGACAAGAGTCATGAGTTCCTGGGCCTTTTCTATCAGGAGATAAACCCTCTTCTGGTCTGTGTCCAGAATCATGCCCAAGAAAGACAGACGAGTAGTAGGAATCAACTGCGACTTTGGGATATTGAAAATCCAGCCGTGTTGCTGTAACACTTTCAGTGAAAGTGATACGCTGTTCAGCAACTGCTCTCTTGATCTCGCTTTTATGAGATCGCCCAAGTACGGGATAATTGTGACACCTTGCTTGCACAGGAGCACCATCATTTCCGCCATTACCTTGGTGAAAATTCTCAGGGCCATGGAGAGACCAAACAGCAACGTCTGAAATTGGCAATGACAGTCCTGTACCGCAAATCTGAGTTACGCCTGATGAGGTGGATAAATGGGGACATGAAGGTATGCATCCTGTACACAAATGCGGACAACAGGTGTCAAGCCGTGTGTTGCCTTTGTCAAGCTGTAATAAGTAGGGATAAGGACGTTAACCACCTCGGAACATCCTCCCTTATACGTCACCTGCAGCGCATTCATCATAAGTCAGTGACAAGTTCAAAAACTTTGGATGACAGCGGAAGCAGTCCACTAACCACTAAATCCCTTCCTCTTGTAACCAAGCTCCTGCAAACCACACCACCAACTCCCTCAGTGTCAATTTCCTCCTTAGACAGGAGAGCCAATAGTCCTGCAGGCCATGTCACTGGCAAGTCTGACGAGTCCTCTCCTGCCTGGGATTCCTCCGATGCATCCTTGAGTGTAACGCCTACTGCTGCTGGCGCTGCTGTTGTTGCTGCTGGGAGTCGATCGTCATCCCAGAGGGGAAGTCGGAAGACCACTTGTACTTCTTCCAGTAAGCAATTGACTGTCCAACAGTCCTTTGCGAGGAAGATGAAATATCACAGCAGTCATCCTGCTGCAAAGCGGATAACTCAGGTCTGGGTGGTGAGAAACGTGGTTCCGGTATCCATCGTTAATTTAGAGGCAACTAGAGACTTGATTGAGGTACTTTGTCCCCGGTACCAAATACCCTCTAGGTTCCATTTCTCTAGGCAGGCGATACCGAAAATGTACACAGACCTCAGAAAAAGAGTCACCAGTGTCCTAAAAAATGCAGTTGTACCCAATGTCCACTTGTCTGTGGTTAAGTGGAGCAGGGCAGACTCAGGACTATATGACTGTGACAGCCCACTGGGTAGATGTATTGCCTCCCACAGCAAGAACAGCAGCGGCGGCACCAGTAGCAGCATCTCGCAATTGCCAACTCGTTCCTAGGCAGGCTACGCTTTGTATCACCGCTTTCCATAAGAGGCACACAGCTGACAACCTCTTACGGAAACTGAGGAACATCATCGCAGAATGGCTTACCCCAATTGAACTCTCCTGGGGATTTGTGACATCGGACAACGCCACCAATATTGTGCGTGCATTACATCTGGGCAAATTCCAGCACGTCCCATGTTTTGCACATACATTGAACTTGGTGGTGCAGAATTATTTAAAAAACGACAGGGGCGTGCAAGAGATGTTGTCGGTGGCCCGAAGAATTGCGGGCCACTTTCTGCCTTCAGCCACCGCATGCCGAAGACTGGAGCACCACCAAACATTCCTGAACCTGCCCTACCATCATCTGAAGCAAGAGGTGGTAACGAGGTGGAATTCAACCCTCTATATGCTTCAGAGGATGGAGGAGCAGCAAAAGGCCATTCAAGCCTATACATCTGCCCACGATATAGGCAAAGGAGGGGGAATGCACCTGACTCAAGCGCAGTGGAGAATGATTTCAACGTTGTGCAAGGTTCTGCAACCCTTTGAACTTTCCACACGTGAAGTCAGTTCAGACACTGCCAGCCTGAGTCAGGTCATTCCCCTCATCAGGCTTTTGCAGAAGAAGCTGGAGACATTGAAGGAGGAGCTAAAACAGAGCGATTCAACTAGGCATGTGGGACTTGTGGATGGAGCCCTTAATTTGCTTAACCAGGATTCAATCTGTTGAAATCAGAGCACTACATTTTGGCCGCCGTGCTCGATCCAAGATTTAAAACCTACATTGTATCTCTCTTTTCGGCAGACACAAGTCTGCAGAGGTTCAAAGACCTGCTGGTGAGAAAATTGTCAAGTCAAGCGGAACGTGACCCATCAACAGCTCCTCCTTCACATTCTCCCGCAACTGGGGGTGCGAGGAAAAGGCTAAGAATTCCGAGCCCACCCGCTGGCGGTGATGCAGGGCAGTCTGGAGTGAGTGCTGACATCTGGTCCAGACTGAAGGACCTTGCAACGATTACTGACATGTCGTCTACTGTCACTGCATATGATTCTGTCACCTTTGAAAGAATGGTGGAGAAAAAGAGGCAATTTGGAGGCCCTTGCACAAACTGGCTTTATTCTACCTAAGTTGCCCTCCCTCCAGTGTGTACTCCGAAAGAGTGTTTAGTGCGGCCGCTCACCTTGTCAGCAATCGGCGTACGAGGTTACTTCCAGAAAATGTGGAGAAGATGATGATCATCAAAATTAATTATAATCAATTCCTCCGTGGAGACATTCACCAGCAATTGCCTCCAGAAAGTACACAGGGATCTGAGATGGTGGATTCCAGTGGGGACGAATTAATAATCTGTGAGGAGGGGGATGTACACAGTGAAAGGGGTGAGGAATCGGAGGATGATGAGGTGGACATCTTGCCTCTGTAGAGCCAGTTTGTGCAAGGAGAGATTGATTCTTTTTTGGTGGGGGCCCAAACCAACCAGTCATTTCAGTCAGTCGTGTGGCAGACCCTGTCGCTGAAATGATGGGTTCGTCAATGTTTTTCTTTTCAATCTAAACCCCTGCAGTTTTCTGTAAGCATCTGCTTCGCTATGATGATCAACAAGTCACAAGGGAAAACACTCAGGGCTGGAGGCGTAGATCTTAGGACCAGCTGCTACAAGCATGGCAGAGGTGTCACTATCACTGGTGACACCCAGAGAGGCGGCGAGGGAGATTGTAATGCAGTGCGCGCAGATAAGCAGCGCAATGGTAAAAAGGAGGCATGGTCTCATAGGTAGGGGCGTGGCCTGAATCACCATTTTGTTGCTGCGGGTATCCCGGGGGTTGGGGGCTGTACCCGGGGACTAGTGTGTGAGTGGTGCTGGCTCCTGCACAGTGACAGAAACTGGGTGTTGCACGTAATGTCACAGTGAAACACCCATATTCTGTCACTGAAGAAGAGCCGGCACTTTGGTGTCACCCCACTTGGCGGGTGACACTCGGGTGAGTGCCGCAACCCCGTTGTGATGCCACTGACCCATGGGAAGCTTTACGTGGCTTACCCATGTGTTAGTAGCCCCAAGCATCTTTTGTGTTAGTCCCTGAAGAAAAACTTCAAATATTGTTTACAATTTTGTAATCAATGGCCTAATTCAGTAAGGATTGCAAATTCTGCTAAGTAACAGAATTTGCAATCCTTTGGTTCGCATGCTGGGGCCACCCATCACAGGGCATGGCCACCCAGCATGCCGCCTCCCTTCTTGACCACGCTGAAATTGCAGTCTCAGTGCAGTTCAGCGTGATCACAAAAAATGGGTTAGCCTCCTGTTGGTGCAGACTGTACGTGTGCGCAGGAAGCCGCCACCATTTTTGTGATCGCAACGGCTGCATGTGATGTCATGCAGCCGCTCTGACCACGCCTCCTGTTTCTCCGTTGAAGCCCTGCCCCCGCACCGCTCCATCTCCGACTTTGAAATGGAGTGTTGCTGACCCCCCCCCGCACCGATTGACAGTCACAGAAAATGCAGGCGCATGCGTATGCTCTTAGCAATTTTTGCAGTTGGATTGCTTATTGTGATTGCAATCCAACCTGAATCAGGCTCTATTACCTATCACAATGCACTGCAGGTAGTACAAAATGGGGTTAATATAGGAGAAAACCCCCCAGAGCTGTGCTCCTTAACTGTCCCTGGTGGCTAGTGGAGCGGCTGCCCAGTAATCAGTGTCCACGCCAGTGCGCACACGGCCCGCCCCCTACAGCCATGCTGGATCACGGTATAGTGTGGGCACAGAAGCCCCTTACCTCCCTTTCATCAGCGGCCTCGTGATCCCGGAGGGCGGTGTGTGTGTGACTGACCTTAGGAAGAAACCGGAGCCTCCGCTGCAGTGACCCAGCAACCAGGGCACGGGAGTATACTGCGCCGCTGGGAGTGACGGAGCTGCAGTAAAGATGTCTATTAGACCTAGCCTGCTGCAGCCCTTGTACATTCTTATAAAAAAAGTTCTTCTTTTCTTGTCAAAATTAATAGCTAAGTATAGGCTGCCTGAGGCAGCCCCCTGTTAAGTGTCCTGCTACTGAAGGCACCAACTACAAACTGAGCTCCCTGTTCATGGAAGCGAGGTTATAGAGCAGGGGGCGCTGAGCATCTTGGGAACAGTCAAAAGCTTTGAGCCTGTTGGTGCCTCAGATCAAGATCCTACTCTACACCACAATGTGAATCCTTGTGGAGTCCAGTGTACCCCACAGAAGAAATGAATGTGTCACACCCATTGGCAGCAACATTAGAATAGCTGCTGATGGGCACAATTGAGAAAGGAAGGGGGGAAAACATTTGAATCCAGCACATATATGTAATTTGAATATGTAATTTGTACCTTCCTACTTTAAAATGTAATGGATGAACCTCACCCTGTGAGAACTATCTTCATGATCAAGAGATCTCATATGCAAGATAAGTATGTGTTGGCAGAGGCGCTCACTGGGCAGAGATGCTGATCGCATCTCTGGCATGTGCAGGTGCACTGCGGCACCAGCACACACACACACACTTCAGACCTGATCTCCTGTTGTGTGAATATGCACAGCAGAGATCAGGTCTGAATACAGCTGTCAGTAAGGCAGGGATCTGCTGCTGCCAGTGAGGCAGGGATGTGCTGCTGTCAGTGAAGCAGTGATCTGCTGCTGCCAGTGAGGCAGGGATCTGCTGCTGCCAGTGAGGCAGGGATGTGCTGCTATAAGTGAGGCAGGTATGTGCTGCTGTCAATGAGGCAGGGATGTGCTGCTGTCAGTGAAGCAGGGATGTGCTGCTGTCAGCGAGGCAGTGATCTGCTGCCCACTATCTCCCTATCACCCCTGCCTGAGTCACACACTTTCCCTGTCACCCCTGCCCCAGTTACCCACTATCTCCCAGTCACCGCTGCCTCAGTTAACCACTATACCTGCGACCCCTGCCTCAGTCACCCACTATACCAGTCACCCCTGCTTTAGTCACCCACTATCTCTGTCACCCCTGCCTCAGTCAACCACTATCTCCATATCACCCCTACCTCAGTCACCCACTATCCCTGTCACCTCTGCCTCAGTCACCCACTGTCACCCTATCACCCCTGCCTCAGTCACCCACTATCCCTGTCACCCCTGCCTCAGTCTCCTACTGTCCCTGTCACCCCTGCCACAGTCATCCACTATATCCCTATCACCCCTGCCTTAGTCACTGACTATCTCCCAGTCACCCCGGCCTCAGTCACCCACTATCTCCCAGTCATACATGCTTCAGTCACCCACTATCTCCCAGTCATCCCTGCCTCAGTCACCTACTGACACCAGTGCAGACATTTCTGCTGCGGCCTCTCCACTCTCCAGCGTGAACGTACTGACGACTGAGGAAATCCGCTTCCCAGTTGAGGACTCCGGGAATGAACACTGCCGATATTGCTGGCAGATGACGTTCTACCCAACTGAGGATTTTTGATACTTCCAGCTTTGCCATGCAATTTCGAGTGCCGCCTTGATGATTTGTGTACACTACCGTGGTGTCGTTGTCCGATTGTTCTTGAACAGGCCTGTTCTGTACTAGAGGCAGGGCCAGTGTCAATGAATTGAACACTGCCCGCAATTCCAGAATGTTTATCGGGAGGAGAGATTCCTCCCTGGTCCACCGATGGTGAAGGGTCGTCATCACGGCCATGACCTTGGTGAATTTCCGAGGTGCCGTGGCCAAACCAGAAGGCAGGACCTGAAATCCAAAAACTAACCAGGCACAACACTGCTTAGCTTCCAACATCAGATGAGATTGGACATATCCAGTGTGATGCGGCTGTAGATGATTTTTGCTGTTTCTAACTTCTACTTCTAACTACTGGTACATCAATGAATAAGTTTCAAAATATAATGCATCAAGAGAACGGTGTTGGTAGTATAAAACTACCTACAGCACCTGGTATTCCCAGGTGGTCTCACATCCAAGAACAAACCAGGCCTAAAATCAGGTGATATTGGGCATATACAGTGTGGTGTGGCTGTAGATGAGCTTAGTGGTTTCTGTTAGAGTTCTTCTACTTCTAACTACTCGTACATAAATGAGTAAGCAGCCGATTTATTAAACCTGGTGAAATGATAATTTGCATGGTGATAAAGTACCAGCCAATCAGCTCCTAATTGCCATGTCACAGGCTGGGTTTGAAAAATGACAGTTAGGAGCTGACTGGCTGGTACTTTATCACCTTGCACTTTATCAGTTCACCAGGCTTAATAGATCTGCCCCAATGTTTCAAAATGGAATGCATCAAGAGAACGGTGTTAGTATTAGAGATGAGCGGGTTCGGTTTCTCTGAATCCGAACCCGCCAGAACTTCATGGTTTTTTTCACGGGTCCGAGCAGACTCGGATCTTCCCGCCTTGCTCGGTTAACCCGAGCGCGCCCGAACGTCATCATGACGCTGTCGGATTCTCGCGAGGCTCGGATTCTATCGCGAGACTCGGATTCTATATAAGGAGCCGCGCGTCGCCGCCATTTTCACACGTGCATTGAGATTGATAGGGAGAGGACGTGGCTGGCGTCCTCTCCATTTAGATTATAAGAGACTGAGAGAGATTTACTGGAGCTGACTAGGAGGAGTACTGTTACTGTAGAAGTGTAGAGACTGAGTGGAGAGAGTTTACTAGTGAGGACAGTGCAGTTTACTTTATAATCCGTTCTCTGCCTGAAAAAAGCGATACACAGCACACAGTGACTCAGTCACATACCATATCTGTGTGCACTGCTCAGGCTCAGGCCAGTGTGCTGCATCATCTATTATCTATATATAATATTATATATATCTGTCTGACTGCTCAGCTCACACAGCTTATAATTGTGGGGGAGACTGGGGAGCACTACTGCAGTGCCAGTTATAGGTTATAGCAGGAGCCAGGAGTACATAATATATTATATAGTGAGTGACCACCAGACACACAGTGCAGTTTATTTAATATATCCGTTCTCTGCCTGAAAAAAGCGATACACACAGTGACTCAGTCAGTCACATACCATATCTGTGTGCACTGCTCAGGCTCAGGCCAGTGTGCTGCATCATCTATTATCTATATATAATATTATATATATCTGTCTGACTGCTCAGCTCACACAGCTTATAATTGTGGGGGAGACTGGGGAGCACTACTGCAGTGCCAGTTATAGGTTATAGCAGGAGCCAGGAGTACATAATATATTATATAGTGAGTGACCACCAGACACACAGTGCAGTTTATTTAATATATCCGTTCTCTGCCTGAAAAAAGCGATACACACAGTGACTCAGTCAGTCACATACCATATCTGTGTGCACTGCTCAGGCTCAGGCCAGTGTGCTGCATCATCTATTATCTATATATAATATTATATATATCTGTCTGACTGCTCAGCTCACACAGCTTATAATTGTGGGGGAGACTGGGGAGCACTACTGCAGTGCCAGTTATAGGTTATAGCAGGAGCCAGGAGTACATAATATATTATATAGTGAGTGACCACCAGACACACAGTGCAGTTTATTTAATATATCCGTTCTCTGCCTGAAAAAAGCGATACACACAGTGACTCAGTCAGTCACATACCATATCTGTGTGCACTGCTCAGGCTCAGGCCAGTGTGCTGCATCATCTATATATATTATATATCTGTCTGACTGCTCAGCTCACACAGCTTATAATTGTGGGGGAGACTGGGGAGCACTACTGCAGTGCCAGTTATAGGTTATAGCAGGAGCCAGGAGTACATATTATATTAAAATTAAACAGTGCACACTTTTGCTGCAGGAGTGCCACTGCCAGTGTGACTGACCAGTGACCTGACCACACTGACCACCAGTATAGTTAGTAGTATACTTATATTGTGATTGCCTGAAAAAGTTAAACACTCGTCGTGTGACTTCACTTGTGTGTTTTTTTTTTTTTATTCTATAAAAATAAAACTCATTCTGCTGACAGACAGTGTCCAGCAGGTCCGTCATTATATAATATATAATATATACCTGTCCGGCTGCAGTAGTGATATATATATATTTTTTATATCATTTATCATCCAGTCGCAGCAGACACAGTACGGTAGTTCACGGCTGTGGCTACCTCTGTGTCTCTGCACTCGGCAGGCAGTCCGTCCATAATTGTAATACCACCTAACCGTGGATTTTTTCCATTCTTCTTTATACATACATAGTTACATAGACATCTTCTCTTTATCAACCAGTCTATATTAGCTGCAGACACAGTACAGTACGGTAGTTCACGGCTGTGGCTACCTCTGTGTCTGCACTCGGCAGGCAGTCCGTCCATAATTGTATACCACCTAACCGTGGTTTTTTTTCATTCTTCTTTATACATACATAGTTACATAGACATCTTCTCTTTATCAACCAGTCTATATTAGCTGCAGACACAGTACAGTACGGTAGTTCACGGCTGTGGCTACCTCTGTGTCTGCACTCGGCAGGCAGTCCGTCCATAATTGTATACCACCTAACCGTGGATTTTTTTCAGTCTTCTTTATACATACATAGTTACATAGACATCTTCTCTTTATCAACCAGTCTATATTAGCTGCAGACACAGTACAGTACGGTAGTTCACGGCTGTGGCTACCTCTGTGTCTGCAGTCGGCAGGCAGTCCATAATTGTATACTAGTATCCATCTCCATTGTTTACCTGAGGTGCCTTTTAGTTGTGCCTATTAAAATATGGAGAACAAAAATGTTGAGGTTCCAAAATTAGGGAAAGATCAAGATCCACTTCCACCTCGTGCTGAAGCTGCTGCCACTAGTCATGGCCGAGACGATGAAATGCCAGCAACGTCGTCTGCCAAGGCCGATGCCCAATGTCATAGTACAGAGCATGTCAAATCCAAAACACCAAATATCAGAAAAAAAAGGACTCCAAAACCTAAAATAAAATTGTCGGAGGAGAAGCGTAAACTTGCCAATATGCCATTTACCACACGGAGTGGCAAGGAACGGCTGAGGCCCTGGCCTATGTTCATGGCTAGTGGTTCAGCTTCACATGAGGATGGAAGCACTCAGCCTCTCGCTAGAAAAATGAAAAGACTCAAGCTGGCAAAAGCAGCACAGCAAAGAACTGTGCATTCTTCGAAATCCCAAATCCACAAGGAGAGTCCAATTGTGTTGGTTGCGATGCCTGACCTTCCCAACACTGGACGTGAAGAGCATGCGCCTTCCACCATTTGCACGCCCCCTGCAAGTGCTGGAAGGAGCACCCGCAGTCCAGTTCCTGATAGTCAGATTGAAGATGTCAGTGTTGAAGTACACCAGGATGAGGAGGATATGGGTGTTGCTGGCGCTGGGGAGGAAATTGACCAGGAGGATTCTGATGGTGAGGTGGTTTGTTTAAGTCAGGCACCCGGGGAGACACCTGTTGTCCGTGGGAGGAATATGGCCGTTGACATGCCAGGTGAAAATACCAAAAAAATCAGCTCTTCGGTGTGGAGGTATTTCACCAGAAATGCGGACAACAGGTGTCAAGCCGTGTGTTCCCTTTGTCAAGCTGTAATAAGTAGGGGTAAGGACGTTAACCACCTCGGAACATCCTCCCTTATACGTCACCTGCAGCGCATTCATAATAAGTCAGTGACAAGTTCAAAAACTTTGGGTGACAGCGGAAGCAGTCCACTGACCAGTAAATCCCTTCCTCTTGTAACCAAGCTCACGCAAACCACCCCACCAACTCCCTCAGTGTCAATTTCCTCCTTCCCCAGGAATGCCAATAGTCCTGCAGGCCATGTCACTGGCAATTCTGACGAGTCCTCTCCTGCCTGGGATTCCTCCGATGCATCCTTGCGTGTAACGCCTACTGCTGCTGGCGCTGCTGTTGTTGCCGCTGGGAGTCGATGGTCATCCCAGAGGGGAAGTCGTAAGCCCACTTGTACTACTTCCAGTAAGCAATTGACTGTTCAACAGTCCTTTGCGAGGAAGATGAAATATCACAGCAGTCATCCTACTGCAAAGCGGATAACTGAGGCCTTGACAACTATGTTGGTGTTAGACGTGCGTCCGGTATCCGCCGTTAGTTCACAGGGAACTAGACAATTTATTGAGGCAGTGTGCCCCCGTTACCAAATACCATCTAGGTTCCACTTCTCTAGGCAGGCGATACCGAGAATGTACATGGACGTCAGAAAAAGACTCACCAGTGTCCTAAAAAATGCAGTTGTACCCAATGTCCACTTAACCACGGACATGTGGACAAGTGGAGCAGGGCAGGGTCAGGACTATATGACTGTGACAGCCCACTGGGTAGATGTATGGACTCCCGCCGCAAGAACAGCAGCGGCGGCACCAGTAGCAGCATCTCGCAAACGCCAACTCTTTCCTAGGCAGGCTACGCTTTGTATCACCGCTTTCCAGAATACGCACACAGCTGAAAACCTCTTACGGCAACTGAGGAAGATCATCGCGGAATGGCTTACCCCAATTGGACTCTCCTGTGGATTTGTGGCATCGGACAACGCCAGCAATATTGTGTGTGCATTAAATATGGGCAAATTCCAGCACGTCCCATGTTTTGCACATACCTTGAATTTGGTGGTGCAGAATTTTTTAAAAAACGACAGGGGCGTGCAAGAGATGCTGTCGGTGGCCAGAAGAATTGCGGGACACTTTCGGCGTACAGGCACCACGTACAGAAGACTGGAGCACCACCAAAAACTACTGAACCTGCCCTGCCATCATCTGAAGCAAGAAGTGGTAACGAGGTGGAATTCAACCCTCTATATGCTTCAGAGGTTGGAGGAGCAGCAAAAGGCCATTCAAGCCTATACAATTGAGCACGATATAGTAGGTGGAATGCACCTGTCTCAAGCGCAGTGGAGAATGATTTCAACGTTGTGCAAGGTTCTGATGCCCTTTGAACTTGCCACACGTGAAGTCAGTTCAGACACTGCCAGCCTGAGTCAGGTCATTCCCCTCATCAGGCTTTTGCAGAAGAAGCTGGAGACATTGAAGGAGGAGCTAACACGGAGCGATTCCGCTAGGCATGTGGGACTTGTGGATGGAGCCCTTAATTCGCTTAACAAGGATTCACGGGTGGTCAATCTGTTGAAATCAGAGCACTACATTTTGGCCACCGTGCTCGATCCTAGATTTAAAGCCTACCTTGGATCTCTCTTTCCGGCAGACACAAGTCTGCTGGGGTTGAAAGACCTGTTGGTGACAAAATTGTCAAGTCAAGCGGAACGCGACCTGTCAACATCTCCTCCTTCACATTCTCCCGCAACTGGGGGTGCGAGGAAAAGGCTCAGAATTCCGAGCCCACCCGCTGGCGGTGATGCAGGGCAGTCTGGAGCGACTGCTGATGCTGACATCTGGTCCGGACTGAAGGACCTGACAATGATTACGGACATGTCGTCTACTGTCACTGCATATGATTCTCTCAACATTGATAGAATGGTGGAGGATTATATGAGTGACCGCATCCAAGTAGGCACGTCACACAGTCCGTACTTATACTGGCAGGAAAAAGAGGCAATTTGGAGGCCCTTGCACAAACTGGCTTTATTCTACCTAAGTTGCCCTCCCACAAGTGTGTACTCCGAAAGAGTGTTTAGTGCCGCCGCTCACCTTGTCAGCAATCGGCGTACGAGGTTACATCCAGAAAATGTGGAGAAGATGATGTTCATTAAAATGAATTATAATCAATTCCTCCGCGGAGACATTGACCAGCAGCAATTGCCTCCACAAAGTACACAGGGAGCTGAGATGGTGGATTCCAGTGGGGACGAATTGATAATCTGTGAGGAGGGGGATGTACACGGTGATATATCGGAGGGTGAAGATGAGGTGGACATCTTGCCTCTGTAGAGCCAGTTTGTGCAATGAGAGATTAATTGCTTCTTTTTTGGGGGGGGTCCAAACCAACCCGTCATATCAGTCACAGTCGTGTGGCAGACCCTGTCACTGAAATGATGGGTTGGTTAAAGTGTGCATGTCCTGTTTTGTTTATACAACATAAGGGTGGGTGGGAGGGCCCAAGGACAATTCCATCTTGCACCTCTTTTTTCTTTTCTTTTTCTTTGCATCATGTGCTGATTGGGGAGGGTTTTTTGGAAGGGCCATCCTGCGTGACACTGCAGTGCCACTCCTAGATGGGCCCGGTGTTTGTGTCGGCCACTAGGGTCGCTAATCTTACTCACACAGTCAGCTACCTCATTGCGCCTCTTTTTTTCTTTGCGTCATGTGCTGTTTGGGGAGGGTTTTTTGGAAGGGACATCCTGCGTGACACTGCAGTGCCACTCCTAGATGGGCCCGGTGTTTGTGTCGGCCACTAGGGTCGCTAATCTTACTCACACAGCTACCTCATTGCGCCTCTTTTTTTCTTTGCGTCATGTGCTGTTTGGGGAGGGTTTTTTGGAAGGGACATCCTGCGTGACACTGCAGTGCCACTCCCAGATGGGCCCGGTGTTTGTGTCGGCCACTAGGGTCGCTAATCTTACTCACACAGCTACCTCATTGCGCCTCTTTTTTTCTTTGCGTCATGTGCTGTTTGGGGAGGGTTTTTTGGAAGGGCCATCCTGCGTGACACTGCAGTGCCACTCCTAGATGGGCCCGGTGTTTGTGTCGGCCACTAGGGTCGCTAATCTTACTCACACAGCTACCTCATTGCGCCTCTTTTTTTCTTTGCGTCATGTGCTGTTTGGGGAGGGTTTTTTGGAAGGGACATCCTGCGTGACACTGCAGTGCCACTCCTAGATGGGCCCGGTGTTTGTGTCGGCCACTAGGGTCGCTTATCTTACTCACACAGCGACCTCGGTGCAAATTTTAGGACTAAAAATAATATTGTGAGGTGTGAGGTATTCAGAATAGACTGAAAATGAGTGTAAATTATGGTTTTTGAGGTTAATAATACTTTGGGATCAAAATGACCCCCAAATTCTATGATTTAAGCTGTTTTTTTGTGTTTTTTGAAAAAAACACCCGAATCCAAAACACACCCGAATCCGACAAAAAAAATTCGGTGAGGTTTTGCCAAAACGCGTTCGAACCCAAAACACGGCCGCGGAACCGAACCCAAAACCAAAACACAAAACCCGTAAAATTTCAGGCGCTCATCTCTAGTTAGTATTGAAAAAATACACACAGCTCCTGGTATTTCCTTGTGGTCTCCCATCCAAGTACTAAAACCAGGACCAACACTGCTCAGCTTCCATGATCAGGAGAGATTGGGCAAATCCAGTGTGCTGTGGCTGTAGATGAGCTGGTGGTTTCTGTTACAGCTCTTCTACTTCTAACTTCTGGTACATAAAAGAATACATGTAAAAATTAAATGTACCAAGAAAATGGTGTTGGTAGTTTAAAAACACCTAAAGAATCTGATACTACCAAGCAGTCTCCCATCCATGTATTAACAAAGTCCAATACTGCTTTGCTTCAAAAATCAAATGAGATTGGGCATATCCAGTGTGGTGTGGCTTTAGATAAGCTTTGTGGTTTCTGTTAGAGCTCTTCTACTTCTAACTACTGGTACATTAATGAATATCTATAAGGTTGTAGTTTATCCAATATGCCTTTACTACCTTACCTTTCAACCCCCCCTCCCTCCCCTCTTCTCCTTATAGCTTCCTTAGTTCTCTCCTCCTCGTGTGTGCGTTATTTGTTTTCTCATACGTCCTAGAGGATGCTGGGGTCACATTAAGAACCATGGGGTATAGACGGGATCCGCAGGAGACATGGGCACTTTAAGACTTTCAAAGGGTGTGAACTGTCTCCTCCCTCTATGCCCCTCCTCCAGACTCCAGTTTTAGTATTGTGCGCAGTGATACTGGATGCACTACAGGGGAGCTCTACTGAGTTTCTCTGAAAAGACTTGTTAGTTTTTTTTATTTTCAGGGAGGCTGCTGGCAACAGTCTCCCTGCTTCGTGGGACTTAGGGGAGAGAAGTATGACCAACTTCTAGTGAGTTCAATGGCTCTGCTTCAGGCTGACAGGACACCATTAGCTCCTGAGGGTGCTGATCGCTGGGTACGCCTAGATGCACACTCCCGAAGCCTGCCGTCACCCCCTTACAGAGCCAGAAGACAGGTGAGTAGCAGAAGAACAGAGACTTCTTCTTCAGTGACGGCATTCTGAGGTACCGAGCAGCGAGCGGAACGCTGCGCGCCATGCTCACACACAAACACAGGCACTGCAGGGTGCAGGGCACAGGGGGGGGGGGGCACCCTGGGCAGCATAAATTCCTCACAAAAGGCTGGAAAAAGTGGACATTAGTGCCTGGGCACTGTCCTTACCCCACTAGCGTAATTAATTATTTCTGAGCGGGACAGATACGCGCCATTACAGCGGCGGGGCTTCTTCCTCACCTCACCAGAACATCTTTAGAGCATTACAAGTCTATCACTATAGAGTTTATTATTTCCCAGACTGTGTACTTTTGGCGCTGGATTGTGAGCTGAAAAATCCTCTGTGTCCCTCTGACAGATTTACTGACGGTCTGTCCCCCATAAGCCGGTGTGTCTGTGGGTACTTGGTATATGTGTGTCAACATGTCGGTGGCTGAATGTTTTTCCCAAGAGGAAACTATATTAGGAATGCAGACATATGATGGTGGCCCTGTTGGCACCACCAATAACTGACTTGGTAAATGTTTCAGTAATATCAGAGTAAGGTTGGATAAATCTGTGTCCCAGACACAGACGTAGAGAATAGATGTGACATTCATGGCTATGTTTCTTTTCCCTCAGGCCCCGCTGGGTCGCAAAAATGTTATTTTGCCCAGTTACTACACACTGATACTGACACGGATACTGATACTTATGTCGACCATAATGTTTCCTGATTAGATCCAATATTGGCAAGGAGCATTCAGTACATGATTGTGGATATTAAGGACATATTAAAATCACTGAAGACCCTGCTGTTCCTGACAAAGGGGTCTATATGTATGTATATATAGATATATAATGAAAGCTGATGTAACGTTCCTCCATCTCTGTTTGAGAAAGTCTGGGCCAGCTCGACAAGATGGTTTCAAATCCCCAAAAGGATTCTGGTTGTTTATTCATTTCCCGCCGCGGACAGAATAAAGTGGGAGTCACCCCCTGTTCTGCACGGGGCCCTGTCACAAATCCAGCGGATCGTATGCAGGAAGCTACATTATTTCTAGTTATGTAACCACGGGTACATTACTTAGACCTGCCATTACATGTGCATGGGTGAGTAGTAGTATTCAAGAATTGGTCGAATACCTTGTCATCCGATATAGATACCCTGGAGAGATGGGATACTCCTTACGTTGTATCATATCAAGGACACTGCAGCATACTTACGTGAGACTGCAAGGGATATAGGACTCTTGAGTTCACGGGCCAATTTCATGGCAGTGTCGGATAGGAGGGCATTGTGGATTCACCAAGAGAATTCTGATGCTGACTCCAAGAAGAAAGGGAGTCTCTTCCCTATGAAGGTGAAGCCTTGTTTGGTGACTGCCTAGTTAATTTGATCTCGGCAGCTCCCGCAGGTAAGTCAACCTTCTTGCCCTATGTTCCCTCCCAACGGATGAAGACGCATCATTATCTGATGCAGTCATTTCGGCCCAATAGATATGCAAGAAGTTAAGATTCCCCTTTCTTTGCAGGTAGAGGAAGGAGAAGAGAGAAGAGGTCTGCATCCTCTTCAAGATCGCAGGAGCAGAGATCATCCTCTGCTTCTGCCAAATCCACTGCATGACGCTGGGGCTCTCTTGCAGGAGCCCGCACCAGTGGGGGCACGTCTAAAACTCTTCAGTCAGTTCTGGATTCATTTGGACATGGACTTGTGTGTTTTACAAATAGTGTCCCAAGGGTACAAACTGGGGTTTCAAGATGTTCCCCCTCACCGATTGTTCAAACATTAAGTTACTGTGCTATTCCTGGGTTATATAGCGCTGGGGTATGTGCTGGCATACTCTCTCTCTGTCTCTCCAAAGGGCCTTGTGGGGGAAATGTCTTCAGTAAAAGTATTCCCTGTGTGTGTGGTGTGTCGGTACGCGTGTGTCGACATGTCTGAGGAAGAAGGCTATATTAGAGAGGAGCGGGAGCAAATGAACGTGGTGTCTCCGCCGACACCTGATTGGATGGATATGTGGAATGTTTAAAATGCTAGTGTAAACTCATTGCACAAAAGATTAGACAAGGCAGAAGCTTTGGGACAGTCAGGGTCTCAACCAATGCCTAATCCTATGTCGCAGGGACTGTCAGGGTCTCATAAGCGCCCACTATCCAGATTGTTGACACAGATACCGACACGGATTCTGACTCCAGTGTCGATTACGATGATGCAAAGTTACAGCCAAAATTGGCAAAATACATTTGATATATGATTATGGCAATAAAAGATGTTTTGCACATCACAGAGGAGCCCCCTATCCCTGACAAGAGGGTACATATGTACAAGGGAAAGAAGCCTGAGGTAACCTTTCCCCCCTCACACGAGCTGAACGAGTTATGTGAAAAAGCTTGGGAATCTCCTGCAGATTTCCAAAAGGATTCCCCTTTCCCATCAACGGATAGGTTACGATGGGAATCCTCCCCTTGGGTGGACAAAGCATTAACACGCTTATCCAAGAAGGTAGCCCTCCCGTCCCAGGATACGGCTACCCTCAAAGAGTCTGCTGACCGCAAACAGGAGATTACCCTGAAGTCCATTTATACACATTCAGGTACCTTACTCAGACCGGCAATTGCGTCGGCCTGGGTGTGTAGTGCTGTAGCGGCATGGACGGATACCCTAGATAAGGCTACTATTTTATTGCCCCTGGGGCATATAAGAGATGCTGTCCTATATATGTGTGTATGCAAACTACAGGTGGTGCTGCAGGGCTCACACCCTTTTACTTGTCTTGTAGAGCAACTCTGGAGCTGTTACTGGGTCCAGCTGCTGCAAGAAATCAGCTTGAATGCTTCAGGGGCTTGGGCATGGCCAACATGAGCCCCACACTGATGGGGGTGTATAAAGCGATCTAGGGGTCATCCAAGCGCAACCCCACAAAGGCCGCCATGCCCTGCGTGACCATTTTCTCTTTTCATATGCAGACGAGGGTTGCAGCCAACTATGCCCATTGCTTGGATGACATCACCGTATGCAAATCCGTCTGCTGCAGACCTTTCCCCAGGAATGCTTGTACTAGTTGTTGCATATGGTTTGATGTTTGAGGGTGCTTCAGTATTAGGCAGCCTTCCGCCCTCTCATGTTCATCTGAAAATATGTGGTCTCCCTGCAGTTCCCTTGTGCTTCCTCAGTTGAATCTCCTTAACTTGACGGGTGTGTGCCCGAGCAGCCGCCCTCCACAGCCCTATCCCAGCACATGCTTTTCTTGCGTATGAGATCTCTTGATCATGAAGATAGTTCTCACAGGGTGAGGTTCATCCATTACATTTTAAAGTAGGAAGGTACAAATTACATATTCAAATTACATATATGTGCTGGATTCAAATGTTTTCCCCCCTTCCTTTCTCAATTGTGCCCATCAGCAGCTATTCTAATGTTGCTGCCAATGGGTGTGACACATTCATTTCTTCTGTGGGGTACACTGGACTCCACAAGGATTCACATTGGGGTGTAGAGTAGGATCTTGATCTGAGGCACCAACAGGCTCAAAGCTTTTGACTGTTCCCAAGATGCTCAGCGCCCCCTCCTCTATAACCTCGCTTCCATGAACAGGGAGCTCAGTTTGTAGTTGGTGCCTTCAGTAGCAGGCCACTTAAGAGGGGGCTGCCTCAGGCAGCCTATTCTTAGCTATTAATTTTGACAAGAAAAGAAGAACTTTTTTTTATAAGAATCTACAAGGGCTGCAGCAGGCTAGGTCTAATAGACATCTTTACTGCAGCTCCATCACTCCCAGCGGCGCAGTATACTCCCGCGCCCTGGTTGCTGGGTCACTGCAGCGGAGGCTCCGGTTTCTTCCTAAGGTCAGTCACACACACACCGCCCTCCGGGATCACGAGGCCGCTGATGAAAGGGAGGTAAGGGACTTCTGTGCCCACACTATACCGTGATCCAGCGTGGCTGTAGGGGGCGGGCCATGTGCGCACTGGCGTGGACACTGATTACTGGGCAGCCGCTCCACTAGCCACCAGGGACAGTTAAGGAGCACAGCTCTGGGGGGTTTTCTCTTATATTAACCCCATTTTGTACTACCCGCAGTGCATTGTGATAGGTAATAGAGCCTGATTCAGGTTGGATTGCAATCGCAATAAGCAGTCCAACTGCAAAAATTGCTAAGAGCATACGCATGCGCCTGCATTTTCTGCGGCACCCCGTAGTTAATGCGATCGCCTCTGACTGTCAATCGGTGCTGGGGGGGGGTCAGCAACACTCCATTTCCAAGTCGGAGATGGAGCGGTGCGTGGGCAGGGCTTCAAAATGGGGTCGGCAACGGAGAAACAGGAGGCGTGGTCAGAGCGGTTGCATGACATCACATGCAGCAGCTGCGATCACAAAAATGGTGGCGGCTTCCTGCGCACACATACAGTCTACACCAACAGGAGGCTAACCCATTTTTTATGATCACGCTGAACTGCACTGCGACTGCAATTTCAGCGTGGTCAAGAAGGGAGGCGGCATGCTGGGTGGCCCCAGCATGCGAACCAAAGGATTGCAAATTCTGTTACTTAGCAGAATTTGCAATCCTTACTGAATTAGGCCCATTGATTACAAAATGTATTTGTAAATATTTGAAGTTTTTCTTCAGGGACTAACACAAAAGATGCTTGGGGCTACTAACACATGGGTAAGCCACGTAAAGCTTCCCATGGGTCAGTGGCATCACAACGGGGTTGCGGCCCACACCCGAGTGTCACCCGCCAAGGGGGGTGATACCAAAGTGCCGGCTCCTCTTCAGTGGCAGAATATGGGTGTTTCACTGTGACATTACGTGCAACACCCAGTTTCTGTCACTGTGCAGGAGCCAGCACCACTCACACACTAGTCCCCGGGTGCAGCACTCAACCCCCGGGATACCCGGAGCAACAAAATGGAGATTCAGGCCAACAGGCCACACCCCTACCTATGAGACCATGCCTCCATTTTACCATTGCGCTGCTTATCTGCGCGCACTGCATTACAATCTCCCTCGCTGCCTCTCTGGGTGTCACCAATGATAGTGACACCTTTGCCATGCTTGTAGCAGCTGGTCCTAAGATCTACGCCTCCAGCCCTGAGTGTTTGCCCTTGTGACTTGTTGATCATCATAGCGAAGCAGATTCTTACAAAAAACTGCAGGGGCTTAGATTGAAAAGAAAAACATTGACGAACCCATCATTTCAGCAACAGGGTCTGCCACACGGCTGACTGAAATGACTGGTTGGTTTGGACCCCCACCAAAAAAGAAGCAATCAATCTCTCCTTGCACAAACTGGCTCTACAGAGGCAAGATGTTCACCTCATCATCCTCCGATTCCTCACCCCTTTCACTGTGTACATCCCCCTCCTCACAGATTATTAATTCGTCCCCACTGGAATCCACCATCTCAGATCCCTGTGTACTTTCTGGAGGCAATTGCTGGTGAATGTCTCCACGGAGGAATTGATTATAATTAATTTTGATGATCATCATCTTCTCCACATTTTCTGGAAGTAACCTCGTACGCCGATTGCTGACAAGGTGAGCGGCCGCACTAAACACTCTTTTGGAGTACACACTGGAGGGAGGGCAACTTAGGTAGAATAAAGCCAGTTTGTGCAAGGGCCTCCAAATTGCCTCTTTTTCCTGCCAGTATACATACGGACTGTCTGACGTGCCTACCTGGATGCGGTCACTCATATAATCCTCCACCATTCTTTCAAAGGTGACAGAATCATATGCAGTGACAGTAGACGACATGTCAGTAATCGTTGCCAGGTCCTTCAGTCCGGACCAGATGTCAGCACTCACTCCAGACTGCCCTGCATCACCGCCAGCGGGTGGGCTCGGAATTCTTAGCCTTTTCCTCGCACCCCCAGTTGCGGGAGAATGTGAAGGAGGAGCTGTTGACGGGTCACGTTCCGCTTGACTTGACAATTTTCTCACCAGCAGGTCTTTGAACCTCTGCAGACTTGTGTCTGCAGGAAAGAGAGATACAATGTAGGTTTTAAATCTAGGATCGAGCACGGTGGCCAAAATTTATTGCTCTGATTTCAACAGATTGAATCCTGGTTAAGCGAATTAAGGGCTCCATCCACAAGTCCCACATGCCTAGCGGAATCGCTCTGTTTTAGCTCCTCCATCAATGTCTCCAGCTTCTTCTGCAAAAGCCTGATGAGGGGAATGACCTGACTCAGGCTGGCAGTGTCTGAACTGACTTCACGTGTGGCAAGTTCAAAGGATTGCAGAACCTTGCACAACGTTGAAATCATTCTCCACTGCGCTTGAGTCAGGTGCATTCCCCCTCCTTTGTCTATATCTTGGGTAGATGTATAGGCTTGAATGGCCTTTTGCTGCTCCTCCATCCTCTGAAGCATATAGAGGGTTGAATTCCACCTCGTTACCACCTCTTGCTTCAGAGGATGGCAGGGCAGGTTCAGGAATGTTTGGTGGTGCTCCAGTCTTCGGCACGCGGTGGCTGAATGCAGAAAGTGGCCCGCAATTCTTCGGGCCACCGACAGCATCTCTTGCACGCCCCTGTCGTTTTTTAAATAATTCTGCACCACCAAATTCAATGTATGTGCAAAACATGGGACGTGCTGGAATTTGCCCAGATGTAATGCACGCACAATATTGGTGGCGTTGTCCGATGTCACAAATCCCCAGGAGAGTCAAATTGGGGTAAGCCATTCTGCGATGATGTTCCTCAGTTTCCGTAAGAGGTTGTCAGCTGTGTGCCTCTTATGGAAAGCGGTGATACAAAGCGTAGCCTGCCTAGGAACGAGTTGGCATTTGCGAGATGCTGCTACTGGTGCCGCCGCTGCTGTTCTTGCTGCGGGAGGCAATACATCTACCCAGTGGGCTGTCACAGTCATATAGTCCTGAGTCTGCCCTGCTCCACTTAACCACGGACATGTGGACTAGTGGACATTGGGTACAACTGCATTTTTTAGGACACTGGTGACTCTTTTTCTGAGGTCTGTGTACATTTTCGGTATCGCCTGCCTAGAGAAATGGAACCTAGATGGCATTTGGTACCGGGGACACAGTACCTCAATCAAGTCTCTAGTTGCCTCTGAATTAACGATGGATACCGGAACCACGTTTCTCACCACCCAGGCTGACAAGACCTGAGTTATCCGCTTTGCAGCAGGATGACTGCTGTGATATTTCATCTTCCTCGCAAAGGACTGTTGGACAGTCAATTGCCTACTGGAAGTAGTACAAGTGGTCTTCCGACTTCCCCTCTGGGATGACGATCGACTCCCAGCAGCAACAAAAGCAGCGCCAGCAGCAGTAGGCGTTACACTCAAGGATGCATCGGAGGAATCCCAGGCAGGAGAGGACTCGTCAGACTTGCCAGTGACATGGCCTGCAGGACTATTGGCTCTCCTGTCTAAGGAGGAAATTGACACTGAGGGAGTTGGTGGTGTGGTTTGCAGGAGCTTGGTTACAAGAGGAAGGGATTTAGTGGTCAGTGGACTGCTTCCGCTGTCATCCAAAGTTTTTGAACTTGTCACTGACTTATGATTAATGCGCTGCAGGTGACGTATAAGGGAGGATGTTCTGAGGTGGTTAACGTCCTTACCCCTACTTATTACAGCTTGACAAAGGTAACACACGGCTTGACACCTGTTGTCCGCATTTGTGTACAGGATGCATACCTTCATGTCCAAATTTATCCATCTCATCAGTCGTACCTCAGATTTGCGGTACAGGACTGTCATTGCCAATTTCAGACGTTGCTGTTTGGTCTCTCCACGGCCCAGAGAATTTTCACCAAGGTAATGGTGGAAATGATGGTTTTCCTGCGCAAGCAAGGTGTCACAATTATCCCGTACTTGAGCGATCTCATAAAAGCGAGATCAAGAGAGCAGTTGCTGAACAGCGTATCACTTTCACTGAAAGTGTTACAGCAACACGGCTGGATTTTCAATATCCCAAAGTCGCAGTTGGTTCCTACGACTCGTCTGTCTTTCTTGGGCATGATTCTGGACACAGACCAGAAGAGGGTTTATCTCCCGATAGAAAAGGCCCAGGAACTCATGACTCTTGTCAGGAACCTATTGAAACCAAAACTTGTGTCAGTGCATCACTGCACTCGAGTCCTGGGAAAGATGGTGGCATCATACAAAGCCATTCCATTCGGCAGGTTCCATGCGAATACTTTCCAATGGGACCTACTGGACAAGTGGTCTGGGTCACATTTACAGATGCATTGGTTGATCACCCTGTCCCCCAGGGTCAGGGTATCACTCCTGTGGTGGCTGCAGAGTGCTCACCTTCTCGAGTGACGCAGATTCGGCATTCAGGACTGGATCCTGGTGACCACAGATGCAAGCCTCCAAGGTTGGGGAGCAGTCACACAGGGAAGAAATTTCCAAGGTCTTTGGTCAAGTCAAGAGACTTGTCTTCACATCAACATCCTGAAACTAGGGGCCATATACAATGCCCTACGTCAAGCGGAGACCTTACTTTGCGACCAACCGGTTCTGATCCAGTCAGACAACGTCACCGCAGTGGCTCATGTAAACCGCCAAGGCGGCACAAGGAGCAGAGTGGCGATGGCACAAGCTACCTTTGCATTTTTCTCCCAAACGAAGGACACTAGAATGAAAATTTTAAAGCCTCCTGTTAGTGCTTCATCTACACGGTATAGCCCTGAATTTTCCAATGCGTAGCTCTTTGCAAAAGAGAGATATTGGCAAGGAAAAGCTGTCTTGTACCTTTGCATTTTTCTCCCAAACGAAGGACACTAGAAAGAAAATTTTAAAGCCTCCTGTTAGGCCATCATCTACACGGCATAGCCCTGAATTTTCCAATGCGTAGCTCTTTGCAAAAGAGAGATATTGGCAAGGAAAAGCTGTCTTGTACCTTTGCATTTTTCTCCCAAACGAAGGACACTAGAAAGAAAATTTTAAAGCCTCCTGTTAGGCCATCATCTACACGGCATAGCCCTGAATTTTCCAATGTGCAGCTCTTTGCAAAAGAGAGATATTGGCAAGGAAAAGCTGTCTTGTACCTTTGCATTTTTCTCCCAAACGAAGGAAACTAGAATGAAAATTTTAAAGCCTCCTGTTAGTGCTTCATCTACACGGTATAGCCCTGAATTTTCCAATGCGTAGCTCTTTGCAAAAGAGAGATATTGGCAAGTAAAAGCTGTCTTTCAACTCTTCCACAACTGAAAAACAGATAGTGTTCCCAAGCCTTCCATCCTGTAATATCTTCAGTCTCTCGTCAATGAAGAAAACAATCCCTCCAGCAGACTCTTCAACCACGATACAAGATCACAGCCAAAAGGGCGAGAAGCAACTACACTTGCGTTTAACCAAAATGGCTAAAACTTAGCGGAGGAAAGTGCAGTGCACCAAAACATAAGCTGACACAATCATGGAGAATGCGCCAGCATATATGCTCTTCTATCTATATTTTGCAAACCTGCTCTTGTCCCCTCCAGCTGCTCCATGTAAATTTGACGCCTGGCAAGGTGCATAACCCACTGACAAGCAGGCACACTCCTGCATGAGTTTTCACTCTCACTAGCAGGATGATACACATTCATTTGCATGTGCTCCACCTCTGACACACCGCCCACCCAACCACCCAGTCACCAGAGCCACCCACAAGCCAACTGGCTCCGTGATTTAATTTGCACAGTGCAGTCATCCAGGCAGCATGTCCTTCTCAATGGAATAATCTCTGGTTCCATGGAATCTTCCGCATTGGAATGCTGCGGAACAAAAAGGATTTAAACATTCAGCTTGCTAGCATTCAATGTACCTGCGGCTTGGCTCTAGCACATGGGTCTTCATCCTGTGGCCCTCCAGCTGCTGTGAAACTACACATCCCAGCATGCCCTGCCACAGTTTTGCTATTAAGGTATGCTAAAACTGAGGCAGGGCATGCTGGTATATGTAGTTCCACAGCAGCTGGAGGGTCGCAGGTTGAAGACCCATATTCTAGCATGCCTGTTCTATGATGCATGTTCCGTGATGTCACAATCAGCTTGGAATGGGGTGTCTAGCATGCATTTGCTGACAGCCACTTGAGGGAGACACACATCAGGAGATGCAGCATATCGGAGGTCTTCGATGCCTTTCCAGCAAATGCACACCACCAGCTGCTGGTCTGGACACAAAAAAATACCCACAATTGAAGGCTCAAAATGCCCAACTACAGGATTAATGTAAGTAGTGAATTTAGGAATGAATTTAGAAGTAGGAAATTAAGTTAGTTCACAAGTACATTCAAATTCCGATCTAAAGTCTAGGTAGGCCTCACGTCCTGGCAGCCCCCAGCATTTAAAAATGCCTTGATTAGAGGTAGGGAATTAAATGTAGATAAGAAGTAGACACAAAATAACACTCCACAGAGCAATTATCAGGTGTCTTTATCAATTGTTGCATTTAAAAAATCAAGCAATTAGGGAACACAATGTTGCGACAATGTAACCCTATTTGCAAAATAGTACTAAATAAGTTTGTCGATGTAAGACATTTGCAAAGGCGCAAACAAAACACGCTGGAAAATGCAACTGAATCTGTTTTTGGAGGTTAGAATAGATGCAGGATCAAGTAGCTCAATGGGTAGGGTGTTTGATTAGAATTCAACAGGTTATAGATTTGAATCCTGGGTATGATAGTTTGAGGTGTTATTTAATAAAGTATGTTTATATATTAGTCACACATGGCTTACTTGTACAAATGGCATGTCACCAGTTAGTGCTGACTGCTGATATGCCATTTGCACAAACACGCCATGTGTGACTGTATATGCATTTAAGGAGGGCACCCCGGCAATACCACAAACCATTGAGTGTCTCATGTGCTTTCTCTGAGACCAATCTTGTTATGCCCCTTCCCCACAAGGCATGCGCCTTTTGTCCATATTGCAAAAATGGGGAGGGGAGGGGGGGGGGCATATAATTCTCTGTCACAGGGCACCAAAAAGTCTAGTTATGGCTCTGGTATGCATTATGTAATCTGGCAGACCATATCTCCAACACTGGCTGGTTGGAATAGAAATCCGGTTATCTATGTGAGCAAATGACCATCAACGATTTACTCTCAAACACTAGAAAATGGACAAACATGGTCCCCTAAACAAATTGGTTAAATTTTGGGTTTAACCAATTTGTGTAATGACCATTTTTGACCACTTTTCTAGTGTTTGGGAGCAAATGGTTAATTGACATTTGCTACTATACATTACCAGATTTTCATTCCATCCATCCAGACTGGATAGATAGCCTGACAGATAATTGTGTAGTGTACGCCCAGGATAACTGTCAGTTGTGCTTTCTTTTATGACGGCACATAAATGGGTGGGCAGATCCAGAGCAAGCACTGCCCACTCATGCATAGTTGTCAACTGATGTGAAGTTCCAGGGGGCAATCTCAGTTATAAAGAAAATTATCTGGAAATTGTCCCTAGTTTAAAAAAAAAATTAAAAAAAAATTGATCAACTCCATTTATTTAGTATAATATCCCAGCAGTCAGAACAACATACTTTATTAAATAACACATCTCAAACTACCATACCCAGGATTCAAACCTATAACCTGTTGAATTCTAATCAAACACCCTACCTATTGAGCTATTTGATCCTGCATAAAAATTGTGAACATTATATGAAGCTATTGGTACTTTGCAAAAAAAAAAAGTATCAGCATTACAACGCAGCAGATCCATGCAGTTTGCAGCCACACACTACATGTATCTGCTCAGCCACAATGCTGATTATTTCTTCACAAAGTACAAGGTGAGCTCCAAACAGAATTCTCTAGCTTAGAATTATACCTTTCTATGCCAAACCTAAAAGTCGGGCCCCCCACCCTGGGATCCCCCAGAGGGAGGCCTGCACCGTCATGCGGCAGGCTTGTCCGTTTTGGAAGCAGGCTGATGGGCAGCCCAGGCTTGCTTCAGTCTGGGCTTGGCAGGTCTGGAAGCATGAGCTTGCTTTGGGTATGCCTGACCTTGGGTACGCTTTACCTGAGGGATGAAAGGGCTAAGGGAAAGTACTTTTAGCCTTCTGCGTGGTAGGAGTCATACGAGGTAGGCAAGCTGTTTTAGCAGTAGCCAGATCAGCTACAATCTTATTGAGGTCTTCTCCAAAGAGAGTGTCTCCCTTGAAAGGAAGCACCTCCAGGGTTTTCTTGGAATCCATATCCACCGACCAGGATCTCAACCAGCTGTATAAAGTATTACCTTGGAACTGGCTCTCCACTCCCCATTATCTGGTTATCATGGCTTCCTCCGCCAGTGTCCAGACTCGCTTGCTGAAGCTCGGCCACTTCTTCCTAGCAGCAGGCTCCTGGATCACTGGGCAGCAGAGGTGCTTGGGAGCCGGAAGGGGGCGGAGCAATCAGGCAGGCAGTTGCAGTGCTGCCCAGCTATCTGTGGTGTGAGAAGAAGCAGGGGCACCCCACCGCTGGCAGTGCTGCAGCTAGCGGTGGTGGTAGCGGCGAGGCTGCTGGGCTGGGTCTTGAAAAAGGTGGAAAGAAGGGTGTTACGGCATGGAATGTACAAACTGCGAGACACTGCTGGTAGCGCCTTTGTCTATTTAGTAGGAAGGGCACGTAACAGCCGGGGGGCAATGGAGGAAGCCCCTTTAGGGCTGGAGCCCGGCGGCAACTGACTCCGTTGTCTCTGGCAGTTCTGCCCCTGGACTAGAGGAATGGTCAAGAACATGGCAACATTTAATGCCAAAAAATGCAAAATCATACACGTCTCAAAAATGCAAAGGCTAACTATAATATTAAGGGCATTATAATGGCAAGAGGAAAGCTATCTAAGTATTACTATTTCAGGTGAGCAATGTAACAAAGCAATAGGAAAGGCAAGTCAGATGCTTGTTTGCATAGGTTAAAGAACCAGTAGCAGAAAAAAGTAATACAGGTTGAGTATCCCATATGCAAATATTCCGAAATACGGAATATTCCGAAATACGGACTTTTTTGAGTGAGACTGAGATAGTGAAACCTTTGTTTTTTGATGGCTCAGTGTACACAAACTTTGTTTAATACTCAAAGTTATTAAAAATATTGTATTAAATGAACTTCAGACTGTGTGTATAAGGTGTATATGACACATGAATGAATTCTGTGAATGTACACACACTTTGTTTAATGCACAAAGTTATAAAAAATATTGGCTAAAATGACCTTCAGGCTGTGTGTATAAGGTGTATATGAAACATAAATGCATTATGTGCTTAGATTTAGGTCCCATCACCATGATATCTCGTTATGGTATGCAATTATTCCAAAATACAGAAAAATCCGATATCCAAAATTCCTCTGGTCCCAAGCATTTTGGATAAGGGATACTCAACCTGTAATGCCACTGTATAGGTCCTTGGTACAGCCACATTTAGAATCCTGTGTTCAGTTCCAGAAGCCATATCTCCAGAAGGCTGTAAATACATTAGGGCAACTAAAATTGTGCATGGCCTACATCACAAAACTTACCTGGAAATACTAAAAGATTATGTGTATAGTTTGGAGAAGGGAAGAGGGAACATACAGTAATAGAAACATTTAAATATATAGGGAGGAATGTAATAGGGTGTGAGAATCAGAAAGTGAGAGATTTTGTGTTTTTTCCTGTTGTTTTTTTTTTTTTTTATTGTTTGTTTTTTAAAGTGGCAATCCTTTACATGGCAAAACCAGGTTGATATTTGCCATGTAAAGGATTGCCACCGTGGGCATGTGTAGAAGGGGCACTGCTACTGTTGGCATTATGTGTGTAAGCTGCACTGATATGGTGGTTATGTGTATAAAGGGCACTGCGACTGTGGGTATATTATTATTATTATTATTATTATTATTATTATTACATGCGGTGTAATGACAATAAGATAGTGCTACTGTGTGGCGTATTTTGATTTGGGGTGCTATTGTGTGGCCATGCCCCTTCCTTGTGATACCACACCTTCTTTTTTTAAGGAGCGCACTGTCCCTTTATTAAGTATTGGAGAGAGGGCCCAAATTAATAGTTTGCAGGGAGGCGCCAAACACCCTAGCACTGGCCCTTTGGTAGGGGACAGGATTTGCTTCTGCTTGTGCACATATGTTATGATTGCCAGCCAACAGCACTGGTTTTGCCTATAACACTAACTATAAATATTTTGAATTGGTCCTGGACCACCAATCCAAGGCACCCCTGCAAGTGTCCTGAGGCACCCCAGGGTGCAGTTTGAGAACCACTGGTCTAGTGAGTACCCAGGATAATTATTGTAGCTGGTCTGCGGGTAACAGCTCTCAGATCCACTTCTAGAAAAAATGCAGCAATGTAATTTGAGTGACAAACTGCAGAGATGAACCCTTTCTGTGACTGCTGCACAGGGATCACACAAACTCTATTCATAGGGCTGACTTCACTTAGGGGAGATGTTCTCACCCCGCAAAGAAGTGCGAGTATATACCGCACTTACGGTACCATTGGATTTACAGATATTTTCTTGCAATACACTATGGGGGTCATTCTGAGTTGATTGCTCGCTAGCAGTTTTTAGCAGCCATGCAAACGCATTGTCGCTGCCCACTGGAGAGTGTATATTCACTTTGGAGAAGTGCGAACACTTGAGCAGCAGAGCGCCTGCAAAATCGTTTCAAAATAAGACCAGCACTGTAGTTACACTTCGTGTGCGTTGATTCTAACAACCGAGGGACGGCTTTTGATGTCACACACCCATCCAGCGAATGCCCAGCCACGTCTGCATTTCTTATGCCACGCCTGCATTTTTCCAAGCACTCCCTGAAAACGGTCAGTTGACACCCAGAAACGCCCTCTTTCTGTCAATCTCCTTGTGGCCTGTTCTGTGATTGGAATAATCGCTAGAACTAGTGCAAAACCACAATGGACTTTGTACCCGTACGATGAGCATGCGCATGCACATACTGGGCTATCCAGCTCTTCGGTGGCGGTGGCAGGGACATTCAGAAAAGGGCCAGCACAGCAACATGCATAATAATGGCAATACAGTATGGACCACAGGGACTGGACAAAGTGATGGGGTAAAAGGAGGGGGGAGGGTTTAGTTGGCCTGTTAATTGTTTTCCTGCTTAAATTGAGCAGTTGGTGGATACACTTTAAAAAGCAATATTGGCACTGTGGCCCCATTATTTCTGTTCTTAATACTTGGAGCCCTGAACAAGTGTCCCCTTTGTCCCCCCTGTCACCGGGCCTGTTCAGGCGTTACCTATGGAGAAGCTGCGACATGACATCCTAGGACACGATACTGCACCATGCATCACCATTATATTTCAGTGTGCCTTGTCAATATTTAAATCTTGTTCTGTGTGACGTGAGTTGTAAATGGTTGAAAATCTCTGTGCTACAGTATCGTCACCATGTAGTTATAACAACACCGCAAAACCACCAAAAGACGTGTTTTGGTAGAGGGACTGCTGGAGGGGCCCATTGGGGCCCCCAGTTTGCTACCCCACCCCAGTATACCTGTGCTGTAGCCAGTGGAAGGGGCACTATCTTCCCGGTGATCTCTTAGGGAAGATGGTGCCGCACATAGAAAGCAAAGACTCTGGCTGCACTCTCCTGCCCTCGCTCTAAGCAAGGTGATCGGGCCACAAAAGGACCCCTGTCGGACCCCTGTCGGACCCCGGCCTGTGGGCCACAAAAGGATGCATTGGGGGCGGCATGCGGCCCATGGGTTTGACACCCCTGCCCTAGAGTATCAAAATTTGTTTCACGGCACCCCTAGGCCAAAGTTTTTTTTATTGAGAAATTCAGAAAAAAATATAAAATTAAGTAAATTGTGTTTATAGCATGTCATCCTCAGGTTCAGTTATGTTGTGAGGGAATGGTTTTGCCAATTTAATAAAGTATAAATAATTTTAATTGGTCCTGGACCACCAAACTATGCTACCAGTGCAAGAACCCCAGTTTGGAAACTGCTGCCATAAAATAAACCTTTTTTGTTTTTTTTAAACTACATGTAATACACCTTAGAGCTCAGTTCCTAAAAGGTTTTAAACCCTTGCATACAGTAAACTACACATATTTAAAAATCCTACACCGGGCACAAGTGCTCACGGGCCAATTTCATGGCAGTCTCGGATAGGAGGGCATTGTGGATTCACCAAGGGAATGCTGATGCTGACTCCAAGAAGAAAGGGAGTCTCTTCCCTATGAAGGTGAAGCCTTGTTTGGCGACGGCCTAGTTAATTTGATCTCGGCAGCTCCCGCAGGTAAGTCATCCTTCTTGCCCTATGTTCCCTCTCAACGGATGAAGACGCATCATTATCTGACGCAGTCATTTCGGCCCAATAGATATGCAAGAAGTTAAGATTCCCCTTTCTTTGCAGGTAGAGGAAGGAAAAGAGGGAAGAGGTCTGTAGCCTCTTCAAGATCGCAGGAGCAGAGATCGTCCTCTGCTTCTGCCAAATCCACTGCATGACGCTGGGGCTCTCTTGCAGGAGCCCGCACCAGTGGGGGGCACGTCTAAAACTCTTCAGTCAGTTCTGGATTCATTCGGACCTGGACTCGTGGGTTTTACAAATAGTGTCCCAAGGGTACAAACTGGGGTTTCAAGACGTTCCCCCTCACCGATTGTTCAAATCAGCCTTAGTCAGCAGGGAGAAGGTTTTTATTCAAGCCTCTTCGTGGTCCCGAAGCCGGACGGCTCAGTCAGACCAATCTTAAATCTGAAATCCCTTAATTTCTACCTAAAGAAATTCAATTTCAAGATGGAATCTCTCAGGGTAGTGATCTCCAGTCCGGGGGATAAAGGAGATTTCATGGTTTTGGTAGACATAAAGGATGCCTACTTATATGTTCCCATTTAGCCACTGCATCAAGCTACCTGAGGTTTGCAATTCAGGATTGTCATTACCAATTTCAGACGTTGCCGTTTGGTCTGTCCACGGCTCCGAGGATTTTCACCAGGGTGATGGCGGAAATGATGGTTCTCCTTCGCAAGCAAGGAGTCACAATTATCCCGTACTTGGATGATCTCCTGATAAAGGCGAGATCCAGGGACCAGTTGGTGCAAAACATCTACTCTCCCTGACAGTTCTTCAACAACATGGTTGGCTCCTAAACTTGCCAAAATCGCAGTTGGTCCCAATGACGCGGTTGTTGTTTTTGGGAGTGATACTGGACACAGAAGAGGTTTTCTTCTAGTGGAAAGGCTCTGGAGATCCAGAGTCTGGTCAAACAAATTCTGAAACCAGCAAGAGTGTTAATCCATCAATGCATTCAGTTGCTGGGGAAGATGGTTGCGGCCTACGAGGCCATTCAGTTTGGCAGGTTCCATGCCAGAGTGTTCCAGTGGGACCTGTTGGACAAGTGGTCCGGATCCCACCTACACATGCACCGGAGGATAATCCTGTCTTCCAAGACCAGAATCTCACTCCATTGGTGGCAGCACAGTTCTCACCACCTAGAGGGGCGATGGTTCGGGATCCAGGACGGGATCCTAGGGACCACGGATGCAACCCTCCGAGGCTGGAGAGCAGTCACACAGGGGGAAAACATCCAAGGAAGATGGTCAAGTCTTCCTTGGATGTTTTCATCTCCACATAAATGTTCTGGAGTTAAGGGCCATTTAATAACTGCAGACACAGTACGCACTGGGACGGGTGCCCAGCATCCTCTACGGACTAAGAGAAAAGGATTTACCGGTAGGTATTAAAATCCTATTTTCTCTAACGTCCTAGAGGATGCTGTGGACTCCGTAAGGACCATGGGGATAGACGGGCTCCGCAGGAGACATGGGCACTTTAAGAAAGACTTTAGTTCTGGGTGTGCACTGGCTCCTCCCTCTATGCCCCTCCTCCAGAACTCAGTTTGATACTGTACCCAGTGGAGACTGGGTGCTTTTCAGGAGCTCTCCTGAGCTTTCTGACAGAAAGTATTTTGTTAGGTTTTTAATTTTCAGGGAGCACTGCTGGCAACAGACTCCCTCATCGAGGGACTGAGGGGAGAGAAGCAGCCCTACTCTCTGAGTTGCAAGGTCCTGATTCTTAGGCTACTGGACACCATTAGCTCCAGTGGGATTGGTACGCAGGATCTCACCCTCGCCGTCCGTCCCAGAGCCGCGCCGCCGTCCCCCTCGCAAAGCCGGAAGATAGAAGCCGGGTGAGTATGAGAAGAAAAGAAGACTTCAGAGGCGGCAGAAGACTTCATGATCTTCACTGAGGTAACGCATAGCACTGCAGCTGTGCGCCTTTGCTCCCATACACCTCACATACTCCGGTCACTGTAAGGGTGCAGGGCGCAGGGGGGGCGCCCTGGGCAGCAATATAAACCTCTTTCGCAAAAATATAACATATATACAGCTGGGCACTTTATATATGTATAAGCCCCCACCAATTTTACAGTTTAAGCGGGACAGAAGCCCGCCTCCGAGGGGGCGGGGCTTCTCCCTCAGCACTCACCAGCGCCATTTTTTCTCCACAGCACCGCTGAGAGGAAGCTCCCCGGACTCTACCCTGCTTATACCACGTTAGACAAGAGGGTTGAAAAGAGGGGTGGGGGGGGCACATAATTCGCAAATTACATACAGCAGCACTACTGGGCAAACATTAAGTTACTGTTTTATTCCTGGGTTATATAGCGCTGGGGGGTGTGCTGGCATACTCTCTCTCTGTCTCTCCAAAGGGCCTTGTGGGGAAACTGTCTTCAGAAAAAGCATTCCCTGTGTGTGTAGTGTGTCGGTACACGTGTGTCGACATGTCTGAGGAAGAAGGCTATATTAGAGAGGAGCGGGAGCAAATGAATGTGGTGTCTCCGCCGACAGCTGATTGGATGGATATGTGGAATGTTTTAAATGCTAGTGTAAACTCATTGCACAAAAGATTAGACAAGGCAGAAGCTTTGGGACAGTCAGGGTTTCAACCCATGCCTGATCCTATGTTGCAGGGACTGTCAGGGTCTCATAAGCGCCCACTATCCCAGATTGTTGACACAGATACCGACACGGATTCTGACTCCAGTGTCGATTACGATGATGCAAAGTTACAGCCAAAATTGGCAAAATCCATTCGATTTATGATTATGGCAATAAAAGATGTTTTGCACATCACAGAGGAACCCCCTGTCGCTGACAAGAGGGTACATATGTACAAGGGAAAGAAGCCTGAGGTAACCTTTCCCCCCTCACACGAGCTGAACGAGTTATGTGAAAAAGCTTGGGAATCTCCAGATAAAAGACTGCAGATTTCCAAAAGGATTCTTATGGCGTATCCTTTCCCATCAACGGATAGGTTACGATGGGAATGCTCCCCTAGGGTGGACAAAGCATTAACACGCTTATCCAAGAAGGTAGCCCTCCCGTCCCAGGATACGGCTACCTTCAAAGAGTGTGCTGACCGCAAACAGGAGATTACCCTGAAGTCCATTTATACACATTCAGGTACCTTACTCAGACCGGCAATTGCGTCGGCCTGGGTGTGTAGTGCTGTAGCGGCATGGACAAATACCTTATCTGAGGGGATGGATAGCCTAGACAAGGATACTATTTTATTGACCCTGGGGCATATAAGAGATGCTGTCCTATATATGTGTGTATGCAAACTACAGGTGGTGCTGCAGGGCCCACACCCTTTTACTTGTCTTGTAGAGCAGCTCTGAAGCTGTTACAGTGCCCAGCTGCTGCAAGAAATCAGCTTGAATGCTTCAGGGGCTTGGGCATGGCCAACATGAGCCCCACACCGAAGGAGGGTGGGGGTGTTTAATGCAAACTTGGGGTTATACAAGCGCCGCAAAAGGCCGCCATGCCCTGCATGCCCCTTTTCTCTTTTCATATACAGATGAGGGTTCCAGCCAACTTTGGCCCACTGCTTGGATGACATCACCGTATGCAAATCCGTCTGCTGCAGACCTTCCCCCAGGAATGCTTGCAATAGTTGTTGCATATGGTTTAATGTCTGAGGGTGCTTCAGTATTAGGCAGCCTTCCGCCCTCCCATGTTCATCTGAAAAGATGTGGTCTCCCTGCAGTTGTTGTCCCCAGACGAGAGTTCCCTTGTGCTTCCTCAGTTAAATCTCCTTAACTTGACGGGGGTGTGCCCGAGCAGCCGCCCTCCCCAGCCCTATCCCAACACATACTTATCTTGCATATGAGATCTCTTGATCATGAAGATAGTTCTCACAGGTTGAGGTTCATCCTGGCCCCGCTCCCCGCTGGAGAGCGCTGATGGGGACAGCAGCGGGGCTTCAGCAGAAGGGTGAGTATGTGTGGCCAGAGACCTCCCTTCCCATGTGCAGGCCTGCAGAGTCTGCCACGCAGGATGGGGCATGTGGCACTCTCCCTCCCAGGGGCTCTTCCAGATGTAGCTCCTCAGCAGTATTTTTCCCGGGCTGCGCGGCGCTCTCCCCGACTGGCATCCGCCCTGGAACACTGCCTTCCTCAACGCAACATCAGCAGGGGGCCCTGGCCTCATCACCATCCCAGGTCTTTCTCATGTATGTATCATGTATGTGTGTGTGATATATGTATGAATCATATATGTTTGTGATATATATATATAAATATATATGTATGTATCTATCTATCTATCTATCTATCTATCTATCTATCTATCGTGTGTGTGATATATGTATGTATCTATCATGTATGTGTTATATGTATGTATCACACCTTCCTCTATACATATACATACATACATACATACATACATACATACATACACACACCTATATCTGTACGTACACTGACATACACACACCAACATCTATAGATAAACACGCTGACCCCTAAACGTACACCAACGTACCCACACCTGCATCTATACCTACACATGCTGACACGTGGACGTACACCGGCTTACCCACATGTGAATCTATACATACATGTGCTGACACCTGGACATACACTGATGTACCCACACCTAACATCTATACATACACATGCTAACACCTGGACGTATACAGACGTACCCACATTTGCATCCATGCATATATAGATGTAGGTGTGTGTACGTCAGTGTACGTCCAGGTGTCAACGCGTGTATGTATAGATGCAGGTGTGGGTACGTCTGTGTATGTCCAGGTGTCAGAATGTGTATGTATAGATGCAGGTGTGGGAACGTCAGTGTAGGTTCAGGTGTCAGCGCGTGTATGTATAGATGCAGGTGCTTGTATGTCCAGATGTCAGTGCATGTATGTATAGATGCAAGTGTGGGTACGTCGGTGTATGTCCATTTGTCAGCGCGTGTATATATAGATGCAGGTGCTTGTATGTTGGTGTATGTCCAGGTGTCAGCATGTGTATGTATAGATGCAGGTGTGGGAATGTTGGTGTATGTCCAGGTGTCAGGGCGTGTATGTATGGATATTAGGTGTGGGTACATCAGTGTATGTCCAGGTGTTAGCGCATGTATGTATAGATGCAGGATAATAATCACACAGCGTGCCCCCCACCAATCACAAACCTCCCCCACCCCCTGTATGACATAAACACCGCTAATTCCACTTACACACAATAATTTCAGTTTGCGACCAGGAGCCGGCAATGTATGTGCACCCAAATGAAGCCACTGTACATGCCCTGCAGGCTGCTATGTACTGCACAGGTGCAACAAATGTAAATGCCCTATCTTTAAAATGGGGCATATTTTACTAAATTAAAAAAACCTGTAACTTTCTGTAAAACCTTAACCCCAAAAGGCACTACACTAACATCGGGGTGTAGAGTTGGATCTTGATCCAAGGCACCAACAGGCTAAAGCTTTGACTGTTCCCAGGATGCCTTGCACCGCCTCCTCTACAACCCTGCCCAGTGGCGTAACTAGACCTTTGTGGGCCCCATAGCAAAATTCTGAATGGGCCCACCAGCACTCAACAAGAATGAGTGGCGTTTGGGGTCAGAAAAGTAGAGGGGAAGGGGTCTGACAGAGTAGGGGGCAGGACATGAATGAATAGAAACTGAGGTGTCCATTATATAAAGAAATACAGTATGTGTGTCTGTGTGTATATCACACACACACACACATATAAGGGAAATTCAAATGCCCTCAATTATTGCGCCCATTACACTCTGGTTTAGGTGCACAAAGCACCTAAACCTGAATAAAGTAATGGGCGCGATCATGAAAAGACACCGTTTGGTTGCCCAAATGGGTCTCTTTGCACACATTTCAGCTTGTTTCCCCTGGGGGTAGCTAGCTGAAATAAACATGTCGCACCCGTTGGCAGCAACATTAGAATAGCTGCTGACGGGCACGATTGAGGGAGGAAAGGGACATTTGAATCCAGCCCATAGATGCAATGTGAATATGTAATTTGTACCTTCCTATCTTAAAATGTATATAGTAGTGTTTACACTAGAGGTCTTTCCGAACCCCCTAATCCTAACATTGTAATTTGCTTTAGGGCGCACCTCCAATTAGTCTAGTGTTTCGTATTTTCACATTAAATACTTTCTTGCATTGGTTGGTTAAAGATTAGATCGTATATTTTTCTAGATATAGCTGTGCATAGTCTACAAGGCTACATGCTTCTCCCCTAACTAGAGATGTGCAGCGGGCATTTTTCGTGTTTCATGTTTTGGTTTTGGTTTCGGATCCGCAGTTGTGTTTTGGATACGGACGCGTTTTGGCAAAACCACCCTTTCGGGTTTTGTATTCGGGTGATTTTTTTTTAAAACCTCAAACAGCTAAAATCATAGAATTTGGGGGTAATTTTGATCCTATAGTATTAAGCTCAATAACCATAATTTCTACTCCTTTCCAGTCTATTCTGAACACCTCACACCTCCCAATATTATTTTTAGTCCTAAAATTTGCACCAAGGTCCCTGGATGACTAAGCTAAGCGACCCAAGTGGGCAGCACAAACACCTGGCCCATCTAGGAGTGGCACTGCAGTGTCAGACAGGATGGCACTTAAAAAAATAGCCCCAAACAGCACATGATGCAAAGATAAATAAAAAAAGAGGCGCAAGATGAAATTGTAGTGTGTCTCTCCTGCTCAGTGTCAGTTCTCAGTAGTATCCTCATCAGTGCTCAGTATCACTGCTCATTGTCTTGTGCTGCAATGTGGTGCTCAGTATACTAGAGTACATTACTAATAGTCCAGTGCTGCATCTTGCTGCTCAGTGTCAGTTCTAGTATCCTCATCAGTGCTCAGTATCACTGCTCATTGTCTTGTGCTGCATTGTGGTGCTCAGTATACTACAGAACATTACTAATAGTCCAGTGCTGCATCTGGCTGCTCAGTGTCAGTTCTAGTAATCTCATCAGTGCTCCGTATCACTGCTCATTGTCTTGTGGTGCTCAGTATACTACAGTACATTACTAATACTCCAGTGTCTTGTGCCGCATATGGCTGCTGTAGGGTGCTGTGGTAGTGTCCTGTCACTGTGCATATGTCATCATTCCAGTCACAGTGATATCTGGTATCTATCTAGTGGTATCTAATTCCAGACATTACCACCGTCTAATTCCAGATATATTACTGGCATATAATTCCACACATTAAAAAATGGAGAACAAAAAGGTGGAGGGTAAAATAGGGAAAGATCAAGATCCACTTCCACCTAGTGCTGAAGCTGCTGCCACTAGTCAAGGCAGAGACAATTCAATGCCATCAACATTATGTAATGATTATACAATACATTATATATCATATCATTGTATGGTTGTAAAATACAACTTAAAAACTTTAATGAATAAATACATAAAGTAGCTTTTATGTAACCTTTTTAAACCTATTAGCATAGACCGAATCTCATCGTGTGTATAGGCCTTTAGTTCAACAACAGCATGGGACCAGTTAGTGTGTTTTGACCACTGCACAGCACCTGGTGTTATATAGTAAGCACCACTATGGCATAGTATACAGCATTATGGGCCTGATATGAGTGTGACCAGCGGTGATGTGGAATGCAGTAGGAGGTGCTGTTTAGCAAGCACCACTTCTATATTCACCATGCAGTATATTGTGTGAATATAGAAGTGTTGGCTGTGTTATGTATTAGAGTAATTATTGCAGCTCCCAGCTAAAATTGCAACAATGTAATTTAGTGACAAGCTGCAGAGATTAACCCTTTCTGTGGCTGCTGCACAACCTCTATTCATATCGCTGAATTCAATTAGGGAGATGTTCTCACCCCGCGAGCAAGCGCAGGTATATGCCACACTTAAATGTATGGGTATGGTCTCCATAAAATGAGCGTAGCCTTGCAGGCAAAGACTACCTTACACCCTAGTTCTTGACCCTGCACCAACAGACCTCGGCCACCACAGGGAAAAAAGTACAGTAATTTCCACCATGTTAAGCCCCACACATTAATGCCCTTTGGAACATATTATGTCACACACCACAATATCTGTGATACACTATGCCCTACAGTAAAGCTTCTAATTACTTTTACAAAAACTGCTCAACGCCAAGAGTTTCACGTGCTGGGTGTCATGCTCATTGCCAGGGGTTTCACTCTCTGGGTGTCATGCTCATTGCCAGGGGGAACGCAGTAGGAGGTGTTATATAGTAAGCACCACTATGGCATAGTATATAGCATTATATATATTGTGAGCACTGGTGATGTTGAGTGCAGTAGAGCTGCTGCTGGGTAATTACAATTTACTTCAACCACCAATATATTCTGCTGCACTATATATATGAAGATCTAATTCTGCTGGGTAATTACAATTGACTACAACCACCAATATATTCTGCTGCACTATATCTATATTTGCAAAGCTAATTCTGCTGGGTAATTACAATTGACTACAACCACCAATATATTCTGCTGCACTCTATCTATATATGCAAAGCTAATTCTGCTGAGTAATTACAATTGACTACAACCACCAATATATTCTGCTGCACTATATCTATATATGCAAAGCTAATTCTGCTGGGTAATGCAAATTGAAACATTATTGCATAGTATGTGATTTTTAAGTACTTTTTTAAAGTTTTGAATGATAAAGACCCAGTTTAATCTTTGTGGAATGCCTGGTTGTTGTTTTTAAGGTAATTTATTGCCTGGCATTTGAGGTGGGGGGGGGTTTGGTTACAGATTTCAATTATTGGTTTTACTTGTAATAGTCTTCTACTTAAGTCCAATGGTGTAGGCTGTGCAAAGCCGTTTGGCTGTGCATTTATTGATCCAAGCGTGCATTTTTATCAAAGCGTGATAAAATTGACACATAACAGCAGCGTTCAATCAGCGTTAATTTATCTTCAGCTGATATCGATTGTGAATTGACGTTTCTTCTCTTCTTGTCACCTACAGTTAATTACAATTGACTACAACCACCAATATATTCTGCTGCACTATATCTATATATGCAAAGCTAATTCTGCTGGGTAATACAAATTGAAACATTATTGCATAGTATGTGATTTTGAAGTACTTTTTTAAAGTTTTGAATGATATAGACCCAGTTTAATCTTTGTGGAATGCCTGGTTGTTGTTTTTAAGGTAATTTATTGCCTGGCATTTGAGGGGGTGGGGTGTGGTTACAGATTTCAATTATTGGTTTCACTTGTAATAGTCTTCTACTTAAGTCCAATGGTGTAGGCTGTGCAAAGCCGTTTGGCTGTGCATTTATTGATCTAAGCGTGCATTTTTATCAAAGCGTGATAAAATTGACACATAACAGCAGCGTTCAATCAGCGTTAATTTATCTTCAGCTGATATCGATTGTGAATTGACGTTTCTTCTCTTCTTGTCACCTACAGGTAATTACAATTGACTACAACCACCAATATATTCTGCTGCACTATATCTATATATGCAAAGCTAATTCTGCTGGGTAATGCAAATTGAAACATTATTGCATAGTATGTGATTTTGAAGTACTTTTTTAAAGTTTTGAATGATATAGACCCAGTTTAATATTTGTGGAATGCCTGGTTGTTGTTTTTATGGTAATTTATTGCCTGGCATTTGAGGGGGTGGGGTGTGGTTACAGATTTCAATTATTGGTTTCACTTGTAATAGTCTTCTACTTAAGTCCAATGGTGTAGGCTGTGCATTTATTGATCTAAGCATGCATTTTTATCAAAGCGTGATAAAATTGACACATAACAGCAGTGTTCAATCAGCATTAATTTATCTTCAGCTGATATCGATTGTGAATTGACGTTTCTTCTCTTCTTGTCACCTCCAGGTAATTACAATTGACTACAACCACCAATATATTCTGCTTCACTATATCTATATATGCAAAGCTAATTCTGCTGGGTAATGCAAATTGAAACATTATTGCATAGTATGTGATTTTGAAGTACTTTTTTAAAGTTTTGAATGATATAGACCCAGTTTAATCTTTGTGGAATGCCTGGTTGTTGTTTTTAAGGTAATTTATTGCCTGGCATTTGAGGGGGTGGGGTGTGGTTACAGATTTCAATTATTGGTTTCACTTGTAATAGTCTTCTACTTAAGTCCAATGGTGTAGGCTGTGCAAAGCCATTTGGCTGTGCATTTATTGATCTAAGCGTGCATTTTTATCAAAGCGTGATAAAATTGACACATAACAGCAGTGTTCAATCAGCGTTCAATCGAAGTGAAAAAGAAGGAAAACAGAAGCACACCAATCTAACAAAACAAAGAAAACTGAAGAACTAATAACAAATGTGAGTCACTTACTCCTCAGATCACTCACCTCCTGATTGTTGCATCTGATTACATAGCACAGAACTACCTTACTTGGACATTTCATAAACCATCCATTTCACCTACAAATGCCTGTATCTGTATTATTGTAATTTTGTTTTTTAAGCACAGCTGCACCAATGCAATTTTGCCTGCAAACACTTAAAACATCTAACATAATTACCATTGCTTCTTAAACCTCTCACAATCCTTTCATTTCTTACACTCCAAATACATTTCTGCACCCACTTTATCTACGCTTTTGACTCATTTCATACTAAATCTACACCCCTTGAGCCTACACTGCTTTTCTCACCTGCATTTCTGCAATTCTTCTGCTCGGATTGCCTTACAGTCTCCTCTCCTACTTCCACTACTTCAACCTATTTACCTACTTAACACTATGTCAAGGTTTTCTTATACTCCCCACATCACTCAGTGTCTACCTAATAATGTATCTTTATCCTTCCCCACTAGTCTCCTCCACCTCCTCCTCTCTCCCCTCCTCTGTCTCCCCTCCATCCCTCTGTTTCCTTCCCCCACCTTTCCTGTTACCCCACTTTCATTCACCTCTGCCCCATGGTCCTGCTACCCCACAACTCAGCCCTGCTCCCTCTCTCCCTTCCCTGTCACCTCCCCACACCCCCATCCACATCACACTGACCTCCCTCCCTGCCCACCTTTGGTAAACGTAACCGAAAGGCAACTGGGTTGACTCTTTTAATAATAAGAAATGGCCCAATAAATTTGGGTCCCAGTCTAGCTGAGGATTGTCGAAGCCTGATGTTGCGAGTCGACAACCACACCCTATCTCCCACCTTAAAAGTGCAAGGACGTCGGAGCCTGTCAGAAAATTTCTTCTCTCGAAAGGCCGCTTTTCTGAGAGCAAGGTGCACCTTTTTCCAAATGGCTCTGAGATGGGAGGTTAAGGTAAGCGAGGAGACTGAGGAATGATGAAAAAAAGAATTAGCTCTGGGGTGAAAACCAAAAACTGAAAAGAATGGAGACTCTTTAGTGGAGGAATGACAAGAATTATTGTAAGCAAATTCAGCCAACGGAAGAAACTCGGACCAATCATTCTGGAGTTTGGCTGAATACAAGCGCAAATATTGTTTCAATGATTGGTTAACTCGTTCGGTTTGCCCGTTGGATTGTGGGTGGTAACCGGATGTTAACGACAATTTCATCTTCAATGAGGCACAAAAACATTTCCAGAATTGTGCGATGAATTGTGGACCCCGATCAGAAACAATATCAGTAGGTAACCCATGAAGCCTGAATACATGGCGGAGAAACAAAACTGCCAACCCTTGGGCAGAAGGCAATCGGGGAAGAGCAATAAAATGAGCCATTTTACTAAAACGGTCCACTACCACCCATATGACTCGGAATCCGGCTGAAAGGGGAAGGTCAACCACAAAATCCATGGAAATATGAGACCACGGCCTGAGAGGAACATTTAAGGGCATAAGTTGCCCGATGGGCAAGGAACGGGGAACCTTATGCTGTGCACAAACCTGACATGAATAAACAAATTCCTTGACGTCTTTAGAAAGACCAGGCCACCATACTGAGCGAGAGACTAACTCCAATGTCTTAGAGACTCCTGGATGCCCTGAAACTTTGTTATCATGGAATTCCGTTAAAACAGTAACTCTCAAAAACTCAGGGACGTAAAGACGACCAGCAGGAGTAATTCTAGGAGCTTGGTGTTGAAGCTGTTTTAACTGGGTAAATAAATCTTGTGTGAGGCCCGCCCAGATGACCGAAGATGGAAGTATGGGGGTAACAGGATTGTTATTGTGAACCGGAAGAAAGCTATGTGACAGGGCATCAGCCTTAGTATTCTTGGAACCAGGCCTGAAAGTGATTATAAATTTGAAACGCGTAAAAAATAATGCCCAACGTGCCTGCCGGGCATTAAGCCGCTTAGCCGATTCAATCTATTGCAGGTTCTTATGGTCAGTCAATACCGAAATAGTATGTTTTGCTCCCTCCAGCCAATGCCTCCACTCCTCGAAAGCCCATTTTACCGCCAGTAACTCCCGATTACCAACGTCATAGTTGGATTCAGCGGAGGAGAATTTCCTGGACATAAAGGCACAAGGATATAACTCCAGAGACTCCGGATCCTTTTGAGAAAGGATAGCCCCCACTCCAACCTCCGAGGCATCAACCTCCACCACAAAGGGCAATTCCGGATTAGGATGTCTGAGGACTGGAGCCGAGACAAAGGCTTGTTTCTAGGCCCGGAAGGACAACTCAGCTTCACGCGACCAGTTGGTAGGATCCGCTCCTTTCTTTGTCAGAGCTACAATGGGAGCAACCAGGTCAGAAAAAGAATGAATGAACCTCCTATAATAATTCGCAAACCCTAAAAAACGCTTAATTGCTTTTAAATTGGTGGGTTGCGCCCAACTAAGGATGGCCTGGAGTTTCTTTGGTTCCATGGAAAATCCCTGAGGGCAAATTATGTACCCTAAAAAAGATACTTCCGTGACATGAAACTCACACTTCTCCAGCTTGGCATATAAATGATTCTCACATAACTTTTGAAGAACCAGACGCACCTGGGTAACATGTTGTTCCATTGATTTAGAAAAAATCAGGATGTCGTCTAAGTAAACGACCATGAATTTCCCTAGGAAGTCACGGAGCACATCGTTAATGAGGTCTTGAAAAACTGCCGGAGCATTGGACAGGCCGAACGGCATCACCAGGTATTCGTAGTGACCCGACTGAGTACTGAAGGCCGTTTTCCACTCATCTCCAGATTTAATTCGGATGAGGTTGTACGCTCCTCTAAGGTCAATTTTAGAAAAAATCACAGCAGAACGTAACTGATCAAAGAGTACAGAAATCAACGGCAAAGGATAGGTGTTTTTAACTGAGATCTTATTCAGGGCTCTAAAATCAATGCAAGGTCTAAGCGAGCCATCCTTTTTCTCCACAAAGAAGAAGCCTGCACTTAAAGGAGATTTTGATGGTCTAATAAATCCTTTCTCAAGGCTCTCCTTTACATAATCATTCATAGCCGCAGTTTCTGGCCCGGATAATGCATATAATCTTCACTTTGGCAATGCGGCACCAGGAATTAACTCAATAGCACAATCATAAGGCCGATGGGGAGGCAGAATGTCCGCATTGCCTTTGGAGAAAACATCAGCAAACTCCTGGTATTCCACCGGAATGAGTTCTGGAATGATAGCTGCTACTCTGACTGGAAACGTGATACATTCCTTATCACAAAAAGTACCCCAATGTGAAATCTCCCCCGACCGCCAATCAATGGTGGGATTATGAAAGGCCAGCCAAGGGTGACCCAGAACAACTGGAACTGCTGGGCAATGTGTAAGAAAGAACTCGATTTTCTCGGAATGTAGAGCTCCTACTGTAAGTAGTACAGGGGGTGTACAGAGAGAAATAATCCCATTAGACAGCGGACTCCCATCTAAGCCATGCATGGTGACACACCTACCCAAAGGTAACTGAGGAATGCCTAAGGCCTTAGCCCAAGTTAAATCCATAAAGTTTCCTGCAGCTCCACTGTCAACAAAAGCCGACACCAAAGAACTGAGGCTGCCAAAGGAAACTTTAACTGGGACTAAAAGGGAGTTATTCGAGGAGATAAGCTGCAGACCTAGGTGAACCCCCTCACAATTCACCTGGTCAAAGCGTTTCCCGACTTGTTCGGACAATTACGAGCAAAATGTCCCTTACCCCCACAGTACAGACAAAGACCAGAATTTTGCCTTCTGGCTCTTTCTTCAGGAGACAGCCGGAAGAGACCCATCTGCATGGTCTCCTCTACGTCTTCAGGAATGGAATATACACACGGACTTGACCTTACAGGTGCTCCTTTTTCAGCCCTCCGCTCTCTGAGACGACGATCAATCTTAATAGAAAGCTCCATGAGTTTATCGAGAGTCTCAGGAGCGGGGTACTGAAGGAGACTGTCTTTTATAGACTCTGATAAGCCGAGGCGAAACTGACTGCGCAGGGCTGGGTCATTCCAGCCACAGTCGTTCGACCAACGGCGAAACTCCGTACAATAAACCTCTGCAGGATTTCTACCCTGTCTGAGAGCGCGCAACTGACTTTCAGCGGACGCCTCTCTATCAGGGTCATCATACAAGAGCCCTAAAGACTCAAAAAAAGCGTCAATTGACAACAATGCCGGATCCTCTGCTCTTAAACCAAATGCCCAGGTCTGAGGATCCCCCTGGAGCAAAGAAATAATAAACCCGACCCGCTGAGATTCAGTACCCGAGGAAGTCGGTCTTAAACGAAAATAAAGTTTACAGGATTCTTTAAAATTAAAAAAACTCTTTTCTATCACCAGAAAAACGGTCAGGCAAATGCATCTTTGGTTCAGGGACTACCCTTGGGGAAGCTCGCAAAAGATCTTCCTGCGACTTCACCCGAAGAGAAAGATCCTGAACCATCTGAGTAAGTTCTAGAATCTGGCTGACTAAGAGCTGACCAGGATTTGGCCCTAAACCTGTTGGATTCATGAGGCCGATAAACTCTCACAAAACTGAATGAGAAAAAATTAAACCCTGTTTAATTTTAAGTTTTGGTATGGCCGGTAATAATGTTATGATTCCAGCACTCTGGTCAGAGAAGATCTTATGGCAAGGACTGGAGCACTGGAACGGAATGCTGGGGAAGGGAGCAGGACAGGAAAATAGCCCCTGGCGCCCTAACTCTGTTGTCTCACCCGTGTTGTCAGAAATCCCCTGCGAGACTATGGTTTCTTGAGCCCTTGGCAGCCGCGTTTGAAGGGCGGATTATGTCTGCCCAACTTCGATGCCCCCCGGTCTTAATGAGAGACAAAGGGAAACCTGAGACAGGGTGATAACAAGAGGCCCTCTAACTAAACAACCAGGCCAGGGGCTAAGCAAACTCAAAACTATAATATGTGCGGAGAAACCGCCAGGAAAAAGGACAACCAAAATATCCACTTGTCCAATTCTCCTACCCGGCACCGCCAAGTACCAGAGAGGACTTGTGGAAGCGGAACCCTCCGCAAGTGCTCCAAACACAAAATATAAAAGGTAAAGCGGCTGAGCCGCAACACACGGCAGAGCCGCAACTCACGAACACCACTGGATATAAAACGGTGATCAGTCAGGACTCCAGGGAACCAAACGACCTCTTGGGATGAGATGATAACTCCCGAATACCGGACTTCTGCGGACTGGAATGACCGGATACAGCAGGACTGGAAACAGACTCTCAGCAAACAAAGGCAGCATGCAGGAAGCTATTACCGGCGTCTGTGAGAAGCCCTGGGAGTGTATTTAACAAGGAGTCCTCCAATCAGCTGCTAAAGGCTGATTAGAATAAATGCCAGAGAGCAGGTGAATATCTTAATTTCCTAAAGCCTAGCAACGGGGAACGCGGTCCGCCAGTGGCGTCCCCGTTGCTAGGGTCCGTGCGGCTCAGCGCGCCCGGCGTCTAGCGTTGCTAGGGAGCCGGCGGCTGTACGTGCACGGCGTCTCTAGTTGCTAGGCGCCGGGCCGCGCAGACCATCGAGCGGACCCCGGCGCCTAACAGTATGACTCCCAAAAACAACAACCGCGTCATTGGGACCAACTGCGATTTTGGCAAGTTTAGGAGCCAACCATGTTGTTGAAGAACTGTCAGGGAGAGTGCAATGTTTTGCACCAACTGGTCCCTGGATCTCGCCTTTATCAGGAGATCATCCAAGTACGGGATAATTGTGACTTCTTGCTTGCGAAGGAGAACCATAATTTCCGCCATCACCCTGGTGAAAATCCTCGGAGCCGTGGACAGACCAAACGGCAATGTCTGAAATTGGTAATGACAATCCTGAATTGCAAACCTTAGGTAGCTTGAGGCAGTGGCTAAATGGGAACATGTAAGTAGGCATCCTTTATGTCTACCAAAACCATGAAATCTCCGTCCTCCGGACTGGAGATCACTGCCCTGAGAAATTCCATCTTGAAATTGAATTTCTTTAGGAAGAAATTGAGGGATTTCAGATTTAAGATTGGTCTGACTGAGCCGTCCGGCTTCGGGACCACGAAGAGGCTTGAATAAAAACCTTCTCCCTGCTGACTAAGGCCAATTTGAACAATCGGTGAGGGGGAACGTCTTGAAACCCCAGTTTGTACCCTTGGGACACTATTTGTAAAACCCACAGGTCCAGGTCCGAATGAATCCAGAACTGACTGAAGAGTTTTAGACGTGCCCCCACTGGTGTGGGCTCCTGCAAGAAAGCCCCAGTGTCATGCAGTGGATTTGGCAGAAGCAGAGGACAATCTCTGGTCCTGCGATCTTGAAGAGGCTACAGACCTCTTCCTTTTCCTTCCTTTACCTGCAAAGAAAGGGGAATCTAAACTTCTTGCATATCTATTGGGCCAAAATGACTGCGGTAGATAATGATGCGTCTTCATCCGTTGACAGGGAACATAGGGCAAGAAGGTTGACAAGCTATTACCGGCGTCTGTGTGAAGCACTGAGAAGGTATTTAGCAGGGAGTCCTTCAATCAGAAGTTCAGAGCCTGATTAGCACAATGCCGTGCAGCTGCCTTGCTGCACGACCAGAAGACAAGTGTGTGTGTGTAGTTTACTTGATTGACCCTGCAAGGGGAGCGCAGTCCGTCCGTGGCGTCCCCGTTGCTAGGGTCCAGGCGGCTCAGCGCGCCCGGCGTCCTAGCGTTGCTAGGGAGCCGGCTGCTAGCACACTCGGCGTCCCTAGTTGCTAGGCGCCGGGCCGCGAGGACATCGCGGACCACGGCGCCTAACACCTGTGTGTTCTCTTCCTCTCCTACCTCACACTGGAACTGGCCGCCCAGAGAACGAGAGGGCAGCGGCTGACATCAGAGAGGGTGCAGCAATCTGTGTGGGCAGAGCCCCTCACAGCAAGGTGTCCTTATGCTGTGCCCCGTGTAATCACTGTGATCCATACAGACTCTCACCCTGGTATGCTCTCTATTATTTATTTTTTTACACTGCGGCATGCTCGAGGGAAGGGAGCAGGCACCACCCCACCGCCACTACTCCTCCGCCAGCATCACTGCCGAGCCGGTCAGTGTTCCGGCGGCAATGAGCAGTAGGCAGCCACCAGCAACAACAGTCAGGAAGCTGTTACTCCCGGCAGCAGTAGCGTCAAGCTGCAATTCAGCCAGCGGCACGATGATCCGGGAGACAGTGGCAGCACAGGGAAGCAGTACCCCCTCCAATCGCAGCACCAACTAGGAGACTGAGGCAGCAACCTGCCCCCAGCAGCAGCACCACCCTGATGATAGGTAAGATGCATTTTGGTGTCACAAGAAGGTGGCCGGAGTAGTGGCTGGCTGTGGTCACACCCCGGGGAAAAGTGATAGTGATTTCAGTGTTCCCTTGCGCGGGGATTGGATGTGTAGATGTATGGAGGCTATGTATGTATAGATGTGAGCGGCAGTGTGCGGATGTATGAGAGCGGCAGTGTGCGGATGTATGAGAGCGGCAATGTACGGCTGTATAACTGCGTCGGTGTGCGGCTGTATGAGTGCGATGGTGTGCGGCTGTATGCGTGCGGCGGTGTGCGGCTGTAAGAGTGCGGCAGTGTGCGGCTGTAAGAGTACGGCTGTAAGAGTGCGGCTGTAAGAGTGCGGCTGTAAGAGTGCGGGGTTGTACGGATGTATGAGAGCGGGGTTGTACGGATGTATGAGAGCGGGGTTGTACGGATGTATGAGAGCGGCAGTGTATGGATGTATGAGAGCAACAGTGTACAGTTGTGTGAGAGCGGCAGTGTGCGGATGTATGAGAGTGGCGGTGTACGGATGTATGAGAGCGGCAGTGTATGGATGGCAGCGTCATAGGGAGGGATGTCGGAATGCTGTTATAGGGTTCCTAATACAAAATGCCACGTTGGGCTTGATGGGCAGGTAGTGCGGCAAGCACACCCAAATTGGCATCTGACGTCGCCTGCAGTCCACACTGTTGTGAGGAGTCAGAGTTAATTTTGACTGTGTAGTGTACTCACAGAGGACCTACCGCCCGTCCCCTCCTCGCATCTGAGCAGCAGGTCAGGCTCTTATTTTCTTTTTAATCAGGAGAGGCCGAGTGAACTGTGAGCAGGGGGGCAGAGCTACATGGGACCCAGAGGGGCTGCTGTGCTGTCAGAGAGGGAGAGGAAGAGAGAGATGAAGCTACTGCAGATCCCCAGCTGATTGTGAGGTGCCGGGTTGAAGGGTGATGTGATCACCCTTCTCCCTCGCTGCCGCTGGGGACCGCATCTAGGCTTCCTCCATCGAGGGCATGCGGCGCAGCAGTGGGCAGCGTGTAATGAGTTTGTCTGACTCATTATACTGCTGCCTGTTGTGGACACCTCCGTCCATACGGACTGGTGTACATGCCCAGCACAGAGGTGACAGTGTTGGTGGAAGTGCTGCCCAGTTCTGACCCTGCAGGCCTCCCTGATCTGACTGCGGCCGCTGCTACTGCTGCGGCCCGAAACCCCTGCCGGTCCCCTCCATAGACTTCTGCCTGTCCAGCGCTGAGGTACTAGGGGTATCCCAGCTGCGGGAAGGGTATGTCTCTGGCTTTCTCTCCGGCAGGGGAAGGTGACAGCGGCGGAGGAAGTGTTGCCCACCTCAGACACTGCAGGCCTCCCCGATCCAGCTGCGGCCACAGTTGATGCTGCCAGAACCCCCTGCTGGTCTCCTTTGTTGACTGCCGCATGGCCAGTGCTGAAGTACTGGGGGTAGGCCAGCTACGGGAAGAGTGTATCTGCCTCGGGCTCTCTCTCTCTGTCAGGGGAAGGAAGGGCTGATTCTCAGGCACAACAGGGAGGGCTAGGCTGCAGGAACACAGCACTGGAAGAAACAGGAGGCCGAACTCATGACCAAAAAGTGAGCAGTGCAGTGATCAGCCCCCTAGTCTTTCCCTCTCTCTGGGTGCAGAGCTGTATTCTACAGAGAGAGCTGGGATGGGAAGAAGGGGAACGGCACCTGACACACACATACACGTGCGGCACCTGACACACACATACACGCGCAACACCTGACACACACACATACACGTGCGGCACCTGACACACACACACGTAGCATCAGACACAATAAAATAAACATGCAGCACCTGACCCACACATACACGCGCAACACCTGACACACACACATACACGTGCGGCACCTGACACACACACACGTAGCATCAGACACAATAAAATAAACATGCAGCACCTGACCCACACATACACGCGCAACACCTGACACACACACACATACACGTGCGGCACCTGACACACACACGTACCATCAGACACAATAAAATAAACATGCAGCACCTGACACATGCATATACACGCAGCACCTGACACATGCATATACACGCAGCACCTGACACATGCATATACACGCAGCACCTGACACATGCATATACACGCAGCACCTGACACATACATATACACGCACACCATCAGACACACACATACACACGCAGTGCCTTACTCACACACACATAGACACGTGCAGCACCTGAGGCACACACATGTACACGCGCAGCACCTGACGCACACACATGTACACGCGCAGCACCTGACGCACACTCATGTACACACGCAGCACCTGACGCACACTCATGTACACGCGCAGCACCTAATGCACACTCATGTACACGCGCAGCACCTGACGCACACTCATGTACACGCGCATCACCTGACACAGACATACGTATTCATGCACAGCACCAGACATACACTTGTACACACGCGGAGCACCTGATACTCACACACATATACACCCGCAACACCTGACACACACACACACACACACGTGCGGCAGCTGACGCATACACACGCACCATCAGACACACTCATATATACACGCAGCACCTGACACACACATACACACAGGAGCTGACACACACATACACAGGCAGCACCTGACACACACACACATATACACGCGCAGCACCTGACACCACGCACTCACACGTACAAGCAATGCATTTCACGCCTACCTCCAGCCTCAGTTACAGGCTGCTGCCGCCTACCCCCCTCCCTGCATCAGCTGCAAAGGCAGCAAAATATTTTGACCAAAGTCTAAAGGCCCGTACACATTAAACGATGTCGCTCTGTGAGCTACATCGTCTAATGTTTCCCCTCCCGGGCCGGCCGGCGGCCGACTGTACACACTGAGCGATATGACCGCTCATATCGCTCAGTGACGTCACGCCCCCGCCAGCCCTGCATGAAGGTCGTGGACGACAGTCCACATCCTTCCTGCATGCCCTACCGACAGCGAAGATTGTTGCCGACCCGCGGGGCCGCGCATCGTTTGTCGCTGGCTGCATACACACTTAACGATAAAATGAGCGACGTCGCTCATTAAATCGTTAAGTGTGTACGGACCTTAAACAATTTGGTTTGGTTAATAAAATAATTTTGCACAGAACAGTGATGTTATACGAACATTTTCATTAAACATTTAAAAAATCAAATGTTTATTCTTTAAGTGAAATTTTACATTTATGAATAAAAAAAATAAATTTAAAAAAAGCGATGAAATTCTATAGACAAAAAACCTTACGGTTTCACATGTCCCATTAAGGCTTCTTAGACATGATCGAAATTTCAGAAACCTGTTGTAACTCTTCCACTCAAACTCCAAAAAGCAATGAAATTCCAATCATTAAGGCTGACGCCTTAATGGACGTGTTCCTTGCGCAATACAGATATGGTATGCCATCACAGCCTGTGGGTAAGTGCAGATTCAGCACTCTCACAGAGTGAGATTGCTGTCACTCACACAATGGTGGAGCTGCTAATTCACAGATTTGTGTGCTCATTGGAATACACACATGCAGTCTATGCAACTGAAGGTCTGAGCGGAAGACAAAGCTGCTCAGATGAGGTAAGAGTGTTGTTGATTGGAGGGAGGAGAGAGGTGTGGATGGGGGAACAGAAGTGTGTGGATAGAGGGAACACTAAGCAGCACTAATGGGGGGGACAGAGAAACACAGGGGGTAATTCAGACCGCAGCAGCAGCAGCGATTGCAGTCTGAATTAGTTTGTGAGGTGCGCACGTGCAATGGCCGCACTGCGCGTGCGTACCCCAGGAGCCCAGTGAGATGCTATCACCCTGCCTGATTGATAGGCAGAGGTGGTTGCGGGGAAGGAGGGGGGCGTGCAAACAGCGTTAGAATGCCATTGGCAGGGCATGGTCTGCACAACGGAGGCGTTTCCGGACCACTGGGGGGTGGGCTGTGGCGGTTATCCCCCTGCCAAGAGCGCAGGATCCACTAAATTTACCTTCAGGATGTCAGCTACATGAATAGGGTAAGAGTGGTGTGGATAGGGGGTAGATTAAGCAGCAAGTATGGGAAGGGAGACAGAGCGGTGCAGATGGGGGAAATGGTGCAGATGGGTTGAAAACACTGGCATGGATGGGTAGAAAACTGGTGCAGATGGGAGAGAAGACAGTGTGCCATGTACTGGAGGAGGCGGAGTGACGTTGAAGAAGGAAACACTGAGCAGCACAGAGAGAAGGAAACGGTGGTACAGACAATGCACAGGTGGGGAAAGACAGATGGTACAGATAAGTTAGTACAGACTAGCACAGATGGGAGAACACAGCAGTAGGGATTGGGGAAGACCGGGCAGCATGGGGGTGTATAGGGGAAGTAAGTGTAGATGCATAGACCGTAGATGGGGTATTATAGTTTAGCAATTAACCAAGATGTTTGAGGGAGCTAAATGTGTATACTAAGTGAGATGGATGTATGGAGTTAGAAGGATGTTGTAACAAGGTGGCTTTGTTGTGTTGACTGAATGGGATGGTTGTGGGCACTGTGTGGGATGGGAGCACCACAAAACTGCTCAGACCTTCAGTTGCATAGACTGCATGTGTGTATTCCAATGAGCACACAAATCTGTGAATTAGCAGCTCCACCATTGTGTGAGTGACAGCAATCTCACTCTGTGAGAGTGCTGAATCTGCACTTACCCACAGGCTGTGATGGCATACCATATCTGTATTGCGCAAGGAACACGTCCATTAAGGCGTCAGCCTTAATGATCGGAATTTCATTGCTTTTTGGAGTTTGAGTGGAAGAGTTACAACAGGCTTCTGAAATTTCGATCATGTCTAAGAAGCCTTAATGGGACATGTGAAACCGTAAGGTTTTTTGTCTATGGAATATATATATATATATATATATATATCACAAACATATATGATTCATACATATATCACACACACATACATGATACATACATGAGAAAGACCTGGGATGGTGATGAGGCCAGGGCCCCCTGCTGATGTTGCGTTGAGGTTCAATCCCACCCAGGGACCTAATTGACCTTGTTATCAGATTTTGGTGATCTTTAAGTAGACAAGTCAAATTTCATACCCCCTGTTATGGTGTAGGGTACCTGGCCTTCTCTGATGTAATCAGAGTTAGATTTGATTCAGTGATTTTATAAAAACATCTAGGAAGCACAATTTAGCAGTGGGTTGCAGAGAAAAAGAAATATGCTGGCAAAAAAATCAAATTGCGTGATTAAACAGCTCTTCATTTTCTGGCTTTATTTTTATGCTAACAAATTTGTTCTCTGAAAAGTGTCCACAAAGCCAAGTCTCTGATTAACACCTTTGTAGGGATGGTTTTTCACCTATTACTAAATTAAACTTGCTTCATTGGAAAGGCAGCAAGATGCATCCTCATTTCAATGTCTACTGAAATAATACAAGTTGACACCAGGAAACATTAACGCCACTGCATCCTTGCTGCTTTCTCATGTGGAAGTCTGTTTAATGTGAAAACAAGGTGATATCTAATTAGCACACAGGTAAGGAATTAAGAAAATCTTTATTTAAGGGTGAAGATGTTTCTCACAAAATCGTTGCCCCAATGCATCATTGAAATTCAAGCTGGAAAGATGATTTTAATATATCACTTGTACATTTTGTATTGCTCTTCTGGTGACAATGTAGTTTGTTTTTGTCAATTACCATTTTAATAATAGGGTAAAGAAAATGAAGTGGATTTTTGAAAGAAAACAATACTGTCAATATACTATTAAAACAAATTAAAATGGTAAAAGTTATTGTACTTTAAGTAAAAATAAAAGAGACAAAATATCAATCCCAGTTTTGGATTACTTTAATTAACAAAAAAAAAATGCATATAGCAGAGGATAGTTTCAATCTGCCTACCTCTGGGTTATGGGCCCAGCATGCTTCCATTGCAGTACTCTGCTGCACATGTAAGTTCAAGAGATCCTGAAGCACTCACTCATCATGGGAAAGTACCAATGTGTTTCTTCGTTGGTTGATGGAAGAAACATCTTACAAAAACTCTCCAGATTATTGACTTTTTAAAGCAGGGCTGGCCAAACCAGTCCTCGAGATCTACTAACAGTTCACATTTTCTAGACTACCTAGCTGGTGCACAGGTGTAGTCATTACTAATTAAGATGTGCTGCATTCATTCCTAACTGACCATTCTACAGATCTCCAGGAGGCCTGGAAAACATGAACTGTTGGAAGATCTCGAGGACCGGTTTGGCCAGCCCTGTTTTAAAGTTTTTCTAGGAAACGTTTTAGATGAATGCTTATTAGCCTTTGTCAGTATGGACTTTTGCAAAGTGTCTCTGTGGCACAATCAGTTAGTATGTACGGCTATTAACCAAAAGGTTGGTGGTTCAATCCCACCCAGGGACCTAATTGACCTTTTCAGATTTTGGTGATCTTTAAGTAGACAAGTCAAAATTTCAAACCCCCTGTTATGGTGTAGGGTACCTGGCCTTCTCTGATGTAATCAGAGTTAGATTTGATTCAGTGATTTTATAAAAACAGCTAGGAAGCACAATTTAGCAGTGGGTTGCAGAGAAAAAAAATATGCTGGCAGAAAAATCCAATTGAGTGATTAAACAGCTCTTTATTTTCTGGCTTTATTTTTATGCTAACAAATTTGTTCTCTGAAAAGTGTCCACAAAGCCAAGTCTCTGATTAACACCTTTGTAGGGATGGTTTTTCACCTATTACTAAATTAAACTTGCTTCATTGGAAAGGCAGCAAGATGTATCCTCATTTCAATGTCTACTGAAATAATACAGGTTGACACCAGGAAACATTAACGCCACTGCATCCTTGCTGCTTTCTCATGTGGAAGTCTGTTTAATGTGAAAACAAGGTGATATCTAATTAGCACACAGGTAAGGAATTAAGAAAATCTTTATTTAAGGGTGAAGATGTTTCTCACAAAATCGTTGCCCCAATGCATCATTGAAATTCAAGCTGGAAAGATGATTTTAATATATCACTTGTACATTTTGTATTGCTCTTCTGGTGACAATGTAGTTTGTTTTTGTCAATTACCATTTTAATAATAGGGTAAAGAAAATTAAGTGGATTTTTGAAAGAAAACAATACTGTCAATTACTATTAAAACAAATTAAAATGGTAAAAGTTATTGTACTTTAAGTAAAAATAAAAGAGACAAAATATCAATCCCAGTTTTGGATTACTTTAATTAACAAAAAAAAATGCATATAGCAGAGGATAGTTTCAATCTGCCTACCTCTGGGTTATGGGCCCAGCATGCTTCCATTGCAGTACTCTGCTGCACATGTAAGTTCAAGAGATCCTGAAGCACTCACTCATCATGGGAAAGTATCAATGTGTTTCTTCGTTGGTTGATGGAAGAAACATCTTACAAAAACTCTCCAGATTATTGACTTTTTAAAGTTTTTCTAGGAAACGTTTTAGATGAATGCTTATTAGCCTTTGTCAGTATGGACTTTTGCAAAGTGTCTCTGTGGTGCAATCGGTTAGTGTGTTTGGCTATTAACCAAAAGGTTGGTGGTTTAATCCCACCCAGGGACGTAATTGACCTTGTTATCAGATTTTGGTGATCTTTAAGTAGACAAGTCAAATTTCATACCCCCTGTTATGGTGTAGGGTACCTGGCCTTCTCTGATGTAATCAGAGTTAGATTTGATTCAGTGATTTTATAAAAACATCTAGGAAGCACAATTTAGCAGTGGGTTGCAGAGAAAAAGAAATATGCTGGCAAAAAAATCAAATTGCGTGATTAAACAGCTCTTCATTTTCTGGCTTTAATTTTATGCTAACAAATTTGTTCTTCATTACGTCCCTGGGTGGGATTGAACCACCAACCTTTTGGTTAATAGCCAAACACACTAACCGATTGCGCCACAGAGACACTTTGCAAAAGTCCATACTGAAAAAGGCTAATAAGCATTCATCTAAAACGTTTCCTAGAAAAACTTTAAAAAGTCAATAATCTGGAGAGTTTTTGTAAGATGTTTCTTCCATCAACCAACGAAGAAACACATTGGTACTTTCCCATGATGAGTGAGTGCTTCAGGATCTCTTGCACTTACATGTGCAGCAGAGTACTGCAATGGAAGCATGCTGGGCCCATAACCCAGAGGTAGGCAGATTGAAACTATCCTCTGCTATATGCATTTTTTTTGTTAATTAAAGTAATCCAAAACTGGGATTGATATTTTGTCTCTTTTATTTTTACTTAAAGTACAATAACTTTTACCATTTTAATTTGTTTTAATAGTATATTGACAGTATTGTTTTCTTTCAAAAATCCACTTCATTTTCTTTACCCTATTATTAAAATGGTAATTGACAAAAACAAACTACATTGTCACCAGAAGAGCAATACAAAATGTACAAGTGATATATTAAAATCATCTTTCCAGCTTGAATTTCAATGATGCATTGGGGCAACGATTTTGTGAGAAACATCTTCACCCTTAAATAAAGATTTTCTTAATTCCTTACCTGTGTGCTAATTAGATATCACCTTGTTTTCACATTAAACAGACTTCCACATGAGAAAGCAGCAAGGATGCAGTGGCGTTAATGTTTCCTGGTGTCAACCTGTATTATTTCAGTAGACATTGAAATGAGGATACATCTTGCTGCCTTTCCAATGAAGCAAGTTTAATTTAGTAATAGGTGAAAAACCATCCCTACAAAGGTGTTAATCAGAGACTTGGCTTTGTGGACACTTTTCAGAGAACAAATTTGTTAGCATAAAAATAAAGCCAGAAAATGAAGAGCTGTTTAATCACGCAATTTGATTTTTTTGCCAGCATATTTCTTTTTCTCTGCAACCCACTGCTAAATTGTGCTTCCTAGATGTTTTTATAAAATCACTGAATCAAATCTAACTCTGATTACATCAGAGAAGGCCAGGTACCCTACACCATAACAGGGGGTATGAAATTTGACTTGTCTACTTAAAGATCACCAAAATCTGATAACAAGGTCAATTACGTCCCTGGGTGGGATTGAACCACCAACCTTATGGTTAATAGCCGTACACACTAACTGATTGCGCCACAGAGACACTTTGCAAAAGAACATACTGACAAATGCTAATAAGCATTCATCTAAAACGTTTCCTAGAAAAACTTAAAAACAGGGCTGGCCAAACCGGTCCTCGAGATCTTCAAACAGTTCATGTTTTCCAGGCCTCCTGGAGATCTGTAGAATGGTCAGTTAGGAATGAATGCAGCACATCTTAATTAGTAATGACTACACCTGTGCACCAGCTAGGTAGTCTAGAAAATGTGAACTGTTAGTAGATCTCGAGGACTGGTTTGGCCAGCCCTGCTTTAAAAAGTCAATAATCTGGAGAGTTTTTGTAAGATGTTTCTTCCATCAACCAACGAAGAAACACATTGGTACTTTCCCATGATGAGTGAGTGCTTCAGGATCTCTTGAACTTACATGTGCAGCAGAGTACTGCAATGGAAGCATGCTGGGCCCATAACCCAGAGGTAGGCAGATTGAAACTATCCTCTGCTATATGCATTTTTTTTTTTGTTAATTAAAGTAATCCAAAACTGGGATTGATATTTTGTCTCTTTTATTTTTACTTAAAGTACAATAACTTTTACCATTTTAATTTGTTTTAATAGTATATTGACAGTATTGTTTTCTTTTAAAAATCCACTTCATTTTCTTTACCCTATTATTAAAATGGTAATTGACAAAAACAAACTACATTGTCACCAGGAGAGCAATACAAAATGTACAAGTGATATATTAAAATCATCTTTCCAGCTTGAATTTCAATGATGCATTGGGTCAACAATTTTGTGAGAAACATCTTCACCCTTAAATAAAGATTTTCTTAATTCCTTACCTGTGTGCTAATTAGATATCACCTTGTTTTCACATTAAACAGACTTCCACATGAGAAAGCAGCAAGGATGCAGTGGCGTTAATGTTTCCTGGTGTCAACTTGTATTATTTCAGTAGACATTGAAATGAGGATGCATCTTGCTGCCTTTCCAATGAAGCAAGTTTAATTTAGTAATAGGTGAAAAACCATCCTTACAAAGGTGTTAATCAGAGACTTGGCTTTGTGGACACTTTTCAGAGAACAAATTTGTTAGCATAAAAATAAAGCCAGAAAATGAAGAGCTGTTTAATCACTCGATTGGATTTTTCTGCCAGCATATTTTTTTTCTCTGCAACCCACTGCTAAATTGTGCTACCTAGCTGTTTTTTATAAAATCACTGAATCAAATCTAAATCTGATTACATCAGAGAAGGCCATGTACCCTACACCATAAGAGGAGGTTTGAAATTTTGACTTGTCTACTTAAATATCACCAAAATCTGATCACAAGGTTAATTACGTCCCTGGGTGGGATTGAACCACCAACCTTTTGGTTAATAGTCAAACACACTAACCGATTGCGCCACAGAGACACTTTGCAAAAAGTACATACTGACAAAGGCTAATATGCATACATCTAGAACGTTTCCTAGAAAAACATTAAAAAATCAATAATCTGGAGAGTTTTTGTAAGATGTTTCTTCCATCAACCAATGAAGAAACACATTGGTACTTTCCCATGATGAGTGAGTGCTTCAGGATCTCTTGCACTTACGTGTGCAGCAGAGTACTGCAATGGAAGCATGCTGGACCCATAACCCAGAGGTAGGCAGTTTGAAACTATCCTTTGCTATATGCATTTTTTTTTGTTAATTTAAGTAATCAAAACTGGGATTGATATTTTTGCTCTTTTATTTTTACTTAAAGTACAATAACTTTTACCATTTTAATTTGTTTTAATAGTATATTGACAGTATAGTTTTCTTTCAAAAATCCACTTAATTTTCTTTACCCTATTATTAAAATGGTAATTGACAAAAAAAAACTACATTGTCAACAGAAGAGCAATACAAAATGTACAAGTGATATATTAAAATCATCTTTCCAGCTTGAATTTCAATGATGCATTGGGGCAACAATTTTGTGAGAAACATCTTCACCCTTAAATAAAGATTTTCGTAATTTCTTACCTGTGTGCTAATTAGATATCACCTTGTTTTCACATTAAACAGACTTCCACATGAGAAAGCAGCAAGGATGCAGTGGCGTTAATGTTTCCTGGTGTCAACTTGTATTATTTCAGTAGACATTGAAATGAGGATGCATCTTGCTGCCTTTCCAATGAAGCAAGTTTAATTTAGTAATAGGTGAAAAACCATCCTTACAAAGGTGTTAATCAGAGACTTGGCTTTGTGGACACTTTTCAGAGAACAAATTTGTTAGCATAAAAATAAAGCCAGAAAATGAAGAGCTGTTTAATCACTCGATTGGATTTTTCTGCCAGCATATTTTTTTTCTCTGCAACCCACTGCTAAATTGTGCTACCTAGCTGTTTTTTATAAAATCACTGAATCAAATCTAACTCTGATTACATCAGAGAAGGCCATGTACCCTACACCATAAGAGGAGGTTTGAAATTTTGACTTGTCTACTTAAATATCACCAAAATCTGATCACAAGGTTAATTACGTCCCTGGGTGGGATTGAACCACCAACCTTTTGGTTAATAGTCAAACACACTAACCGATTGCGCCACAGAGACACTTTGCAAAAAGTACATACTGACAAAGGCTAATATGCATACATCTAGAACGTTTCCTAGAAAAACATTAAAAAATCAATAATCTGGAGAGTTTTTGTAAGATGTTTCTTCCATCAACCAATGAAGAAACACATTGGTACTTTCCCATGATGAGTGAGTGCTTCAGGATCTCTTGCACTTACGTGTGCAGCAGAGTACTGCAATGGAAGCATGCTGGACCCATAACCCAGAGGTAGGCAGTTTGAAACTATCCTTTGCTATATGCATTTTTTTTTGTTAATTTAAGTAATCAAAACTGGGATTGATATTTTTGCTCTTTTATTTTTACTTAAAGTACAATAACTTTTACCATTTTAATTTGTTTTAATAGTATATTGACAGTATAGTTTTCTTTCAAAAATCCACTTAATTTTCTTTACCCTATTATTAAAATGGTAATTGACAAAAAAAAACTACATTGTCAACAGAAGAGCAATACAAAATGTACAAGTGATATATTAAAATCATCTTTCCAGCTTGAATTTCAATGATGCATTGGGGCAACAATTTTGTGAGAAACATCTTCACCCTTAAATAAAGATTTTCGTAATTTCTTACCTGTGTGCTAATTAGATATCACCTTGTTTTCACATTAAACAGACTTCCACATGAGAAAGCAGCAAGGATGCAGTGGCGTTAATGTTTCCTGGTGTCAACCTGTATTATTTCAGTAGACATTGAAATGAGGATGCATCTTGCTGCCTTTCCAATGAAGCAAGTTTAATTTAGTAATAAGTGAAAAACCATCCCTACAAAGGTGTTAATCAGAGACTTGGCTTTGTGGACACTTTTCAGAGAACAAATTTGTTAGCATAAAAATAAAGCCAGAAAATGAAGAGCTGTTTAATCACGCAATTTGATTTTTTTGCCAGCATATTTCTTTTTCTCTGCAACCCACTGCTAAATTGTGCTTCCTAGATGTTTTTATAAAATCACTGAATCAAATCTAACTCTGATTACATCAGAGAAGGCCAGGTACCCTACACCATAACAGGGGGTATGAAATTTGACTTGTCTACTTAAAGATCACCAAAATCTGATAACAAGGTCAATTAGGTCCCTGGGTGGGATTGAACCACCAACCTTTTGGTTAATAGCCGTACATACTAACTGATTGCGCCACAGAGACACTTTGCAAAAGTTCATACTGACAAAGGCTAATAAGCATTCATCTAAAACGTTTCCTAGAAAAACTTTAAAAAGTCAATAATCTGGAGAGTTTTTGTAAGATGTTTCTTACATCAACCAACGAAGAAACACATTGGTACTTTCCCATGATGAGTGAGTGCTTCAGGATCTCTTGCACTTACATGTGCAGCAGAGTACTGCAATGGAAGCATGCTGGGCCCATAACCCAGAGGTAGGCAGATTGAAACTATCCTCTGCTATATGCATTTTTTTTTTGTTAATTAAAGTAATCCAAAACTGGGATTGATATTTTGGCTCTTTTATTTTTACTTAAAGTACAATAACTTTTACCATTTTAATTTGTTTTAATAGTATATTGACAGTATTGTTTTCTTTTAAAAATCCACTTCATTTTCTTTACCCTATTATTAAAATGGTAATTGACAAAAACAAACTACATTGTCACCAGAAGAGCAATACAAAATGTACAAGTGATATATTAAAATCATCTTTCCAGCTTGAATTTCAATGATGCATTGGGGCAACGATTTTGTGAGAAACATCTTCACCCTTAAATAAAGATTTTCTTAATTCCTTACCTGTGTGCTAATTAGATATCACCTTGTTTTCACATTAAACAGACTTCCACATGAGAAAGCAGCAAGGATGCAGTGGCGTTAATGTTTCCTGGTGTCAACCTGTATTATTTCAGTAGACATTGAAATGAGGATGCATCTTGCTGCCTTTCCAATGAAGCAAGTTTAATTTAGTAATAGGTGAAAAACCATCCCTACAAAGGTGTTAATCAGAGACTTGGCTTTGTGGACACTTTTCAGAGAACAAATTTGTTAGCATAAAAATAAAGCCAGAAAATGAAGAGCTGTTTAATCACGCAATTTGATTTTTTTGCCAGCATATTTCTTTTTCTCTGCAACCCACTGCTAAATTGTGCTTCCTAGATGTTTTTATAAAATCACTGAATCAAATCTAACTCTGATTACATCAGAGAAGGCCAGGTACCCTACACCATAACAGGGGGTATGAAATTTGACTTGTCTACTTAAAGATCACCAAAATCTGATAACAAGGTCAATTAGGTCCCTGGGTGGGATTGAACCTCAACGCAACATCAGCAGGGGGCCCTGGCCTCATCACCATCCCAGGTCTTTCTCATGTATGTATCATGTATGTGTGATATATGTATGTATGATATATGTATGAATCATATATGTTTGTGATATATATATATATATATATATATATATATATATTTATATTCCATAGACAAAAAACCTTACGGTTTCACATGTCCCATTAAGGCTTCTTAGACATGATCGAAATTTCAGAAGCCTGTTGTAACTCTTCCACTCAAACTCCAAAAAGCAATGAAATTCCGATCATTAAGGCTGACGCCTTAATGGACGTGTTCTTTGCGCAATACAGATATGGTATGCCATCACAGCCTGTGGGTAAGTGCAGATTCAGCACTCTCACAGAGTGAGATTGCTGTCACTCACACAATGGTGGAGCTGCTAATTCACAGATTTGTGTGCTCATTGGAATACACACATGCAGTCTATGCAACTGAAGGTCTGAGCAGTTTTGTGGTGCTCCCATCCCACACAGTGCCCACAACCATCCCATTCAGTCAACACAACAAAGCCACCTTGTTACAACATCCTTCTAACTCCATACATCCATCTCACTTAGTATACACATTTAGCTCCCTCAAACATCTTGGTTAATTGCTAAACTATAATACCCCATCTACGGTCTATGCATCTACACTTACTTCCCCTATACACCCCCACGCTGCCCGGTCTTCCCCAATCCCTACTGCTGTGTTCTCCCATCTGTGCTAGTCTGTACTAACTTATCTGTACCATCTGTCTTTCCCCACCTGTGCATTGTCTGTACCACCGTTTCCTTCTCTCTGTGCTGCTCAGTGTTTCCTTCTTCAACGTCACTCCGCCTCCTCCAGTACATGGCACACTGTCTTCTCTCCCATCTGCACCAGTTTTCTACCCATCCATGCCAGTGTTTTCAACCCATCTGCACCATTTCCCCCATCTGCACCGCTCTGTCTCCCTTCCCATACTTGCTGCTTAATCTACCCCCTATCCACACCACTCTTACCCTATTCATGTAGCTGACATCCTGAAGGTAAATTTAGTGGATCCTGCGCTCTTGGCAGGGGGATAACCGCCACAGCCCACCCCCCAGTGGTCCGGAAACGCCTCCGTTGTGCAGACCATGCCCTGCCAATGGCATTCTAACGCTGTTTGCACGCCCCCCTCCTTCCCCGCAACCACCTCTGCCTATCAATCAGGCAGGGTGATAGCATCTCACTGGGCTCCTGGGGTACGCACGCGCAGTGCGGCCATTGCACGTGCGCACCTCACAAACTAATTCAGACTGCAATCGCTGCTGCTGCTGCGGTCTGAATTACCCCCTGTGTTTCTCTGTCCCCCCCATTAGTGCTGCTTAGTGTTCCCTCTATCCACACACTTCTGTTCCCCCATCCACACCGCTCTCCTCCCTCCAATCAACAACACTCTTACCTCATCTGAGCAGCTTTGTCTTCCGCTCAGACCTTCAGTTGCATAGACTGCATGTGTGTATTCCAATGAGCACACAAATCTGTGAATTAGCAGCTCCACCATTGTGTGAGTGACAGCAATCTCACTCTGTGAGAGTGCTGAATCTGCACTTACCCACAGGCTGTGATGGCATACCATATCTGTATTGCGCAAGGAACACGTCCATTAAGGCGTCAGCCTTAATGATTGGAATTTCATTGCTTTTTGGAGTTTGAGTGGAAGAGTTACAACAGGTTTCTGAAATTTCGATCATGTCTAAGAAGCCTTAATGGGACATGTGAAACCGTAAGGTTTTTTGTCTATGGAATTTCATCGCTTTTTTTAAATTTATTTTTTTTATTCAGAAATGTAAAATTTCACTTAAAGAATAAACATTTGATTTTTTAAATGTTTAATGAAAATGTTCGTATAACATCACTGTTCTGTGCAAAATTATTTTATTAACCAAACCAAATTGTTTAAGGTCCGTACACACTTAACGATTTAATGAGCGACGTCGCTCATTTTATCGTTAAGTGTGTATGCAGCCAGCGACAAACGATGCGCGGCCCCACGGGTCGGCAACAATCTTCGCTGTCGGTAGGGCATGCAGGAAGGATGTGGACTGTCGTCCACGACCTTCATGCAGGGCTGGCGGGGGCGTGACGTCACTGAGCGATATGAGCGGTCATATCGCTCAGTGTGTACAGTCGGCCGCCGGCCGGCCCGGGAGGGGAAACATTAGACGATGTAGCTCACAGAGCGACATCGTTTAATGTGTACGGGCCTTTAGACTTTGGTCAAAATATTTTGCTGCCTTTGCAGCTGATGCAGGGAGGGGGGTAGGCGGCAGCAGCCTGTAACTGAGGCTGGAGGTAGGCGTGAAATGCATTGCTTGTACGTGTGAGTGCGTGGTGTCAGGTGCTGCGCGTGTATATGTGTGTGTGTGTCAGGTGCTGCCTGTGTATGTGTGTGTCAGCTCCTGTGTGTATGTGTGTGTCAGGTGCTGCGTGTATATATGAGTGTGTCTGATGGTGCGTGTGTATGCGTCAGCTGCCGCACGTGTGTGTGTGTGTGTCAGGTGTTGCGGGTGTATATGTGTGTGAGTATCAGGTGCTCCGCGTGTGTACAAGTGTATGTCTGGTGCTGTGCATGAATACGTATGTCTGTGTCAGGTGATGCGCGTGTACATGAGTGTGCGTCAGGTGCTGCGCGTGTACATGAGTGTGCATTAGGTGCTGCGCGTGTACATGAGTGTGCGTCAGGTGCTGCGTGTGTACATGAGTGTGCGTCAGGTGCTGCGCGTGTACATGTGTGTGCGTCAGGTGCTGCGCGTGTACATGTGTGTGCCTCAGGTGCTGCACGTGTCTATGTTGGTGTGAGTAAGGCACTGCGTGTGTATGTGTGTGTCTGATGGTGTGCGTGTATATGTATGTGTCAGGTGCTGCGTGTATATGCATGTGTCAGGTGCTGCGTGTATATGCATGTGTCAGGTGCTGCGTGTATATGCATGTGTCAGGTGCTGCGTGTATATGCATGTGTCAGGTGCTGCATGTTTATTTTATTGTGTCTGATGGTACGTGTGTGTGTCAGGTGCCGCACGTGTATGTGTGTGTGTGTCAGGTGTTGCGCGTGTATGTGTGGGTCAGGTGCTGCATGTTTATTTTATTGTGTCTGATGCTACGTGTGTGTGTGTCAGGTGCCGCACGTGTATGTGTGTGTGTCAGGTGTTGCGCGTGTATGTGTGTGTCAGGTGCCGCGCGTGTATGTGTGTGTCAGGTGCCGTTCCCCTTCTTCCCATCCCAGCTCTCTCTGTAGAATACAGCTCTGCACCCAGAGAGAGGGAAAGACTAGGGGGCTGATCACTGCACTGCTCACTTTTTGGTCATGAGTTCGGCCTCCTGTTTCTTCCAGTGCTGTGTTCCTGCAGCCTAGCCCTCCCTGTTGTGCCAGAGAATCAGCCCTTCCTTCCTCTGACAGAGAGAGAGAGCCCGAGGCAGATACACTCTTCCCGTAGCTGGCCTACCCCCAGTACTTCAGCACTGGCCATGCGGCAGTCAACAAAGGAGACCAGCAGGGGGTTCTGGCAGCATCAACTGTGGCCGCAGCTGGATCGGGGAGGCCTGCAGTGTCTGAGGTGGGCAACACTTCCTCCGCCGCTGTCACCTTCCCCTGCCGGAGAGAAAGCCAGAGACATACCCTTCCCGCAGCTGGGATACCCCTAGTACCTCAGCGCTGGACAGGCAGAAGTCTATGGAGGGGACCGGCAGGGGTTTCGGGCCGCCGCAGCAGCAGCGGCCGCAGTCAGATCAGGGAGGCCTGCAGGGTCAGAACTGGGCAGCACTTCCACCAACACTGTCACCTCTGTGCTGGGCATGTACACCAGTCCGTACGGACGGAGGTGTCCACAACAGGCAGCAGTATAATGAGTCAGACAAACTCATTACACGCTGCCCACTGCTGCGCCGCATGCCCTCGATGGAGGAAGCCTAGATGCGGTCCCCAGCGGCAGCGAGGGAGAAGGGTGATCACATCACCCTTCAACCCAGCACCTCACAATCAGCTGGGGATCTGCAGTAGCTTCATCTCTCTCTTCCTCTCCCTCTCTGACAGCACAGCAGCCCCTCTGGGTCCCATGTAGCTCTGCCCCCCTGCTCACAGTTCACTCGGCCTCTCCTGATTAAAAAGAAAATAAGAGCCTGACCTGCTGCTCAGATGCGAGGAGGGGACGGGCGGTAGGTCCTCTGTGAGTACACTACACAGTCAAAATTAACTCTGACTCCTCACAACAGTGTGGACTGCAGGCGACGTCAGATGCCAATTTGGGTGTGCTTGCCGCACTACCTGCCCATCAAGCCCAACGTGGCATTTTGTATTAGGAACCCTATAACAGCATTCCGACATCCCTCCCTATGACGCTGCCATCCATACACTGCCGCTCTCATACATCCGTACACCGCCACTCTCATACATCCGCACACTGCCGCTCTCACACAACTGTACACTGTTGCTCTCATACATCCATACACTGCCGCTCTCATACATCCGTACAACCCCGCTCTCATACATCCGTACAACCCCGCACTCTTACAGCCGCACTCTTACAGCCGCACTCTTACAGCCGCACACTGCCGCACTCTTACAGCCGCACACCGCCGCACGCATACAGCCGCACACCATCGCACTCATACAGCCGCACACCGACGCAGTTATACAGCCGTACATTGCCGCTCTCATACATCCGCACACTGCCGCTCTCATACATCCGCACACTGCCGCTCACATCTATACATACATAGCCTCCATACATCTACACATCCAATCCCCGCGCAAGGGAACACTGAAATCACTATCACTTTTCCCCGGGGTGTGACCACAGCCAGCCACTACTCCGGCCACCTTCTTGTGACACCAAAATGCATCTTACCTATCATCAGGGTGGTGCTGCTGCTGGGGGCAGGTTGCTGCCTCAGTCTCCTAGTTGGTGCTGCGATTGGAGGGGGTACTGCTTCCCTGTGCTGCCACTGTCTCCCGGATCATCGTGCCGCTGGCTGAATTGCAGCTTGACGCTACTGCTGCCGGGAGTAACAGCTTCCTGACTGTTGTTGCTGGTGGCTGCCTACTGCTCATTGCCGCCGGAACACTGACCGGCTCGGCAGTGATGCTGGCGGAGGAGTAGTGGCGGTGGGGTGGTGCCTGCTCCCTTCCCTCGAGCATGCCGCAGTGTAAAAAAATAAATAATAGAGAGCATACCAGGGTGAGAGTCTGTATGGATCACAGTGATTACACGGGGCACAGCATAAGGACACCTTGCTGTGAGGGGCTCTGCCCACACAGATTGCTGCACCCTCTCTGATGTCAGCCGCTGCCCTCTCGTTCTCTGGGCGGCCAGTTCCAGTGTGAGGTAGGAGAGGAAGAGAACACACAGGTGTTAGGCGCCGTGGTCCGCGATGTCCTCGCGGCCCGGCGCCTAGCAACTAGGGACGCCGAGTGTGCTAGCCGCCGGCTCCCTAGCAACGCTAGGACGCCGGGCGCGCTGAGCCGCCTGGACCCTAGCAACGGGGACGCCACGGACGGACTGCGCTCCCCTTGCAGGGTCAATCAAGTAAACTACACACACACACACTTGTCTTCTGGTCATGCAGCAAGGCAGCTGCACGGCATTGTGCTAATCAGGCTCTGAACTTCTGATTGAAGGACTCCCTGCTAAATACCTTCTCAGTGCTTCACACAGACGCCGGTAATAGCTTCCTGCATGCTGCTTTGGTTTGCTGACGTCTGTTCCAGTTCTGCTGTGTCCGGTCATTCCTGTCCTCAGAGTTCCTGAATCTTAGTGTTGTCATCTCTTCCCAAGGAGTCTTCCAGTCCTCATTTACCCGCAACAGTCGCTAGAGGATCTCGTGTGGTTTTCGTGAGTGGCGGCTCTGCCGCGTGCTGCGGCCTAGGCCGCTTTATTTTGTATTCTGTGTTGGTGCATTTGCGGAGGTTTACGCTCCCACACTCCTCTCCGGAACTCGCCGGTGCCGGGTAGAAGAGTGGACAAGTGGGTATTTTGGTTGTCCTTTTCCCTGGCGGTTTTCCGCACATACTCTAGTTTAAAGTTAGTTTTGAGCCCCTGGCTTTGTTGTTTAGTAGAGGGCCCCTTGTTATCACCCTGTCTCGGATTTCTCTTGGTCTCCCATTAAGACCTGAGGGGGCATCGGAGTTGGGCAGACGTAATCCGCCCTTCAAACGCGGCAGCCATGGGCCCAAGCAACCATAGTCTCGCAAGAGATTTCTGACTGCACGGGCGAGACAACGGAGATAGGGCGCCAGGGGCTATTCCCGTTCCCACTCCCTTTCCAAGCATTACGTTCCAGTACTCAGGTCCTTGCTATAAGATATCCCCAGACCAGAGTATTGGAATCATAACAACAGGAGAGCAGCCCTGATATATAACAGAGGTGGAAGTTCTATAGGCAGCAGAGACGGAGACCAGCCAGCCAGTCTCCCAGTGCCCTGATCACTACACGCCGCCAGCACAGCATTACAGGAGGGTCCTATAGTGCTGCCCTGAGCTAACAGGTGTGTGTACCAGTGTGCTGCGCCCTGGTGTCTCTGAGAGGGGTGAGGTCACCGTGCCGCTTTAGTATATGGCTTTTCCTTAGTACTGTAAGTTACAGCCCTGCACTAGTAGTGGCAACTCTGCCCTATGTGAACCTGTGAGGTTATTTTCCTATTTACAGAATAACCGGGGAGAAGGCGGCCATATTGCGGCTCTCAAGAGAAGGCACTCTAGTACACCCCCTGCTGGCGGCCACTGCGCAGGCGCAACAAATTGAAATGCCCGATCTCTATAATGGGGCATATTTCTCTTAATTAAAAAAAACCTGTAACTTTCTGAAAAACCACAACCCCAAAAGGCACTTCACAGGGACATGCTCTATCTAATAAAACAAACCCCAAGTCATATATATATATATATATATATATATATATAATAAGATTTTACTCACCGGTAAATCTATTTCTCGTAGTCCGTAGTGGATGCTGGGACTCCATAAGGACCATGGGGAATAGCGGCTCCGCAGGAGACTTGGCACAACTAAAGAGAGCTTTAGGACTACCTGGTGTGCACTGGCTCCTCCCCCTATGACCCTCCTCCAGACCTCAGTTAGGATACTGTGCCCGGAAGAGCTGACACTAAGGAAGGATTTTGAATCCCGGGTAAGACTCATACCAGCCACACCAATCACACCGTACAACTCGTGATATTATACCCAGTTAACAGTATGACAACAACGGAGCCTCTGCACAGATGGCTCTCAACAATAACCCTTTTGTTAACAATAACTATGTACAAGTACTTGGGATGGGCGCCCAGCATCCACTACGGACTACGAGAAATAGATTTACCGGTGAGTAAAATCTTATTTCTCTGACGTCCTAGTGGATGCTGGGAACTCCGTAAGGACCATGGGGAATAGCGGCTCCGCAGGAGACTGGGCACAAAAAGTAAAAGCTTTAGACTAGCTGGTGTGCACTGGCTCCTCCCCCTATGACCCTCCTCCAAGCCACAGTTAGATTTTTGTGCCCGAACGAGAAGGGTGCAAGCTAGGTGGCTCTCCTGAGCTGCTTAGAAGTAAAAGTTTAAATAGGTTTTTTATTTTCAGTGAGTCCTGCTGGCAACAGGCTCACTGCATCGTGGGACTAAGGGGAGAAGAAGCGAACTCACCTGACTGCAGAGTGGATTGGGCTTCTTGGCTACTGGACATTAGCTCCAGAGGGACGATCACAGGTTCAGCCTGGATGGGTCCCGGAGCCGCGCCGCCGGCCCCCTTACAGAGCCAGAAGAGCGAAGAGGTCCGGAGAAAGCGGCGGCAGAAGACGTTCCTGTCTTCAAATAAGGTAGCGCACAGCACTGCAGCTGTGCGCCATTGCTCTCAGCACACTTCACACTCCGGTCACTGAGGGTGCAGGGCGCTGGGGGGGAGCGCCCTGAGACGCAATAAAAACAATATAAAAACCTTATATGGCTAAAAAAAATGCATCACATATAGCTCCTGGGCTATATGGATGCATTTATCCCCTGCCAGTTTCCTGAAAAAAGCGGGAGAAAAGGCCGCCGTGAAGGGGGCGGAGCCTTTCTCCTCAGCACACAAGCGCCATTTTCTTTCACAGCTCCGCTGGAAGGACGGCTCCCTGACTCTCCCCTGCAGTCCTGCACTACAGAAACAGGGTAAAACAGAGAGGGGGGCACTATTGGCAGCTAATATATAAATACAGCAGCTATAACAGGGAGTAACACTTATATAAGGTTATCCCTGTATATATATAGCGCTCTGGTGTGTGCTGGCAAACTCTCCCTCTGTCTCCCCAAAGGGCTAGTGGGGTCCTGTCCTCTATCAGAGCATTCCCTGTGTGTGTGCTGGGTGTCGGTACGATTGTGTCGACATGTATGAGGAGGAAAATTATGTGGAAGCAGAGCAATTGCCTGTGTTAGTGATGTCACCCCCTAGGGGGTCGACACCTGACTGGATGGTAGTAATTAAAGAATTACGTGACAATGTCAGCACTTTGCAAAAAACTGTTGACGACATGAGACAGCCGACAAATCAATTAGTGCCTGTTCAGGCGTCTCAGACACCGTCAGGGGCGCTAAAACGCCCGTTACCTCAGATGGTCGACACAGACCCTGACACGGATACTGAATCCAGTGTCGACGGTGACGAGACAAACGTAATGTCCAGTAGGGCCACACGTTACATGATCACGGAAATGAAGGAGGCAATAAACATTTCTGACACTACAAGTACCACAAAAAAGGGTATTATGTGGGGTGTGAAAAAACTACCAGTGGTTTTTCCTGAGTCAGATGAATTAAATGAGGTGTGTGATAAAGCGTGGGTTTCCCCCGATAAAAAACTGCTGATTTCTAATAAATTATTGGCACTATACCCTTTCCCGCCAGAGGTTAGGGCACGTTGGGAAACACCCCCTAGGGTAGATAAGGCGCTCACACGCTTATCAAAACAAGTGGCATTACCGTCTCCTGATACGGCCGCTCTCAAGGAACCAGCTGATAGAAGGCTGGAAAATATCTTAAAAGGTATATACACACATACCGGTGTTATACTGCGACCAGCGATCGCCTCAGCCTGGATGTGCAGCGCTGGAGTGGCTTGGTCGGATTCCCTGACTGAAAATATTGATACCCTGGATAGGGACAGTATATTATTAACTATAGAGCATTTAAAGGATGCATTACTATATATGCGAGATGCACAGAGGGATATTTGCACCCTGGCATCTAGAGTAAGTGCGATGTCCATTTCTGCCAGAAGAACGTTATGGACGCGACAGTGGTCAGGTGATGCGGATTCCAAACGACATATGGAAGTATTGCCGTATAAAGGGGAGGAGTTATTTGGGGTCGGTCTATCGGACCTGGTGGCCACAGCAACGGCTGGAAAATCCACCTTTTTACCCCAGGTCACCTCTCAGCAGAAAAAGACACCGTCTTTTCAAACCCAGTCCTTTCGTCCCTATAAGGGCAAGAGGGAAAAAGGCCGCTCGTTCCTGCCCCGGGGCAGAAGAAGGGGAAAAAGACTGCACCATGCAGCCTCTTCCCAGGAGCAGAAGCCCTCCCCCGCTTCTGCCAAGTCCTCAGCATGACGCTGGGGCTCTGCAAGCAGACTCGGGCACGGTGGGGGGCCGTCTCAAGAATTTCAGCGCGCAGTGGGCTCACTCGCAAGTGGACCCCTGGATCCTGCAGGTAGTATCACAGGGGTACAAATTGGAATTCGAGACGTCTCCCCCTCGCTGGTTCCTGAAGTCTGCTCTACCAACGTCTCCCTCCGACAGGGAGGCAGTATTGGAAGCTATTCACAAGCTGTATTCCCAGCAGGTGATAATCAAGGTACCCCTCCTACAACAGGGAAAGGGGTATTATTCCACGCTGTTTGTGGTACCGAAGCCGGACGGCTCGGTGAGACCAATTTTAAATCTAAAATCTTTGAACACTTACATAAAAAGGTTCAAATTCAAGATGGAGTCACTCAGAGCAGTGATAGCGAACCTGGAAGAAGGGGACTATATGGTATCTCTAGACATCAAGGATGCTTATCTCCATGTCCCAATCTACCCTTCTCACCAAGGGTACCTCAGGTTTGTGATACAAAACTGTCATTATCAGTTTCAGACGCTGCCGTTTGGATTGTCCACGGCACCACGGGTCTTTACCAAGGTAATGGCCGAAATGATGATTCTTCTTCAAAGAAAAGGCGTATTAATTATCCCTTACTTGGACGATCTCCTGATAAGGGCAAGGTCCAGGGAACAGTTAGAGGTCGGAGTAGCACTATCTCAGGTAGTGCTACGTCAGCACGGGTGGATTCTAAATATCCCAAAATCACAGCTGATTCCAACAACACGTCTACTGTTCCTAGGGATGATTCTGGACACAGTCCAGAAAAAGGTGTTTCTCCCAGAGGAGAAGGCCAGGGAGTTATCCGAGCTAGTCAGGAACCTCCTAAAACCAGGACAAGTGTCAGTGCATCAGTGCACGAGAGTCCTGGGAAAAATGGTGGCTTCTTAGGATTGGATGCTGGTAACCACGGATGCCAGCCTGAGAGGCTGGGGAGCAGTCACACAGGGAAGAAATTTCCAGGGCTTGTGGTCAAGCATGGAAACGTCTCTTCACATAAATATCCTAGAGCTAAGGGCCATTTACAATGCCCTAAGTCAAGCAAGGCCTCTGCTTCAGGGTCAACCGGTATTGATCCAGTCGGACAACATCACGGCTGTCGCCCACGTAAACAGACAGGGCGGCACAAGAAGCAGGAGGGCAATGGCAGAAGCTGCAAGGATTCTCCGCTGGGCGGAAAATCATGTGATAGCACTGTCAGCAGTGTTCATTCCGGGAGTGGACAACTGGGAAGCAGACTTCCTCAGCAGACACGACCTCCACCCGGGGGAGTGGGGACTTCATCCAGAAGTCTTCCAAGTGATTGTAAACCGTTGGGAAAAACCAAAGGTGGACATGATGGCGTCCCGTCTCAACAAGAAACTGGACAGATATTGCGCCAGGTCAAGGGACCCTCAGGCAATAGCGGTGGACACTCTGGTAACTCCGTGGGTGTTCCAGTCGGTATATGTGTTCCCTCCTCTTCCTCTCATACCAAAAGTACTGAGAATCATAAGAAGGAGAGGAGTAAGAACGATACTCGTGGCTCCGGAATGGCCAAGAAGAACTTGGTACCCGGAGCTGCAAGAGATGCTCACGGAGGACCCGTGGCCTCTACCTCTAAGGAAGGACCTGCTCCAGCAGGGACCTTGTCTGTTCCAAGACTTACCGCGGCTGCGTTTGACGGCATGGCGGTTGAACGCCGGATCCTGAAGGAAAAAGGCATTCCAGATGAAGTCATCCCTACCCTGATCAAGGCCAGGAAGGATGTAACTGCAAAACATTATCATCGCATTTGGCGAAAATATGTTGCGTGGTGTGAGGCCAAGAAGGCCCCTACGGAGGATTTTCAACTGGGTCGTTTCCTACATTTCCTGCAAGCAGGATTGTCTATGGGCCTAAAATTAGGATCCATTAAGGTTCAAATTTCGTCCCTGTCGATCTTCTTCCAGAAAGAACTGGCTTCAGTGCCTGAAGTTCAGACGTTTGTCAAAGGGGTACTGCATATACAGCCTCCTTTTGTGCCTCCAGTGGCACCTTGGGATCTCAATGTAGTTTTAGGGTTCCTAAAATCACATTGGTTTGAACCACTTGCCACAGTGGATTTGAAATATCTCACATGGAAAGTGGTAATGCTGTTGGCCCTGGCTTCAGCCAGGCGCGCATCAGAATTGGCGGCTTTATCCTATAAAAGCCCTTACCTGATATTTCATTCGGATAGGGCGGAATTGAGGACTCGTCCTCAATTTCTCCCTAAGGTGGTTTCAGCGTTTCACATGAATCAACCTATTGTGGTACCTGTGGCTACTAGGGACTTGGAGGACTCCAAGTTGCTGGACGTAGTCAGGGCCCTGAAAATATATGTTTCCAGGACGGCTGGAGTCAGAAAATCTGACTCGCTGTTTATACTGTATGCACCCAACAAACTGGGTGCTCCTGCTTCTAAGCAGACGATTGCTCGTTGGATTTGTAGTACAATTCAACTTGCACATTCTGTGGCAGGCCTGCCACAGCCAAAATCTGTAAAAGCCCATTCCACAAGGAAGGTGGGCTCATCTTGGGCGGCTGCCTGAGGGGTCTCGGCTTTACAACTTTGCCGAGCAGCTACTTGGTCAGGGGCAAACACGTTTGCTAAATTCTACAAATTTGATACCCTGGCTGAGGAGGACCTGGAGTTCTCTCATTCGGTGCTGCAGAGTCATCCGCACTCTCCCGCCCGTTTGGGAGCTTTGGTATAATCCCCATGGTCCTTACGGAGTTCCCAGCATCCACTAGGACGTCAGAGAAAATAAGAATTTACTTACCGATAATTCTATTTCTCATAGTCCGTAGTGGATGCTGGGCGCCCATCCCAAGTGCGGATTGTCTGCAATACTTGTATATAGTTATTGTTACAAACAAATCGGGTTGTTTATTGTTGGAAGCCATCTTTTCAGAGGCTCCTACGGTTATCATACTGTTAACTGGGTTCAGATCACGAGTTGTACGGTGTGATTGGTGTGGCTGGTATGAGTCTTACCCGGGATTCAAGATCCTTCCTTATTATGTACGCTCGTCCGGGCACAGTATCTTAACTGAGGCTTGGAGGAGGGTCATAGGGGGAGGAGCCAGTGCACACCAGCTAGTCTAAAGCTTTTACTTTTTGTGCCCAGTCTCCTGCGGAGCCGCTATTCCCCATGGTCCTTACGGAGTTCCCAGCATCCACTACGGACTATGAGAAATAGAATTATCGGTAAGTAAATTCTTATTTTTCTCTGACGTCCTAAGTGGATGCTGGGACTCCGTAAGGACCATGGGGATTATATCAAAGCTCCCAAACGGGAGGGAGAGTGCGGATGACTCTGCAGCACCGAATGAGCGAACTCCAGGTCCTCCTCAGCCAGGGTGTCAAACTTGTAAAATCTTGCAAATGTGTTTGACCCCGACCAAGTAGCAGCTCGGCAAAGTTGTAAAGCAGAGACCCCTCGGGCAGCCGCCCAAGAAGAGCCCACCTTCCTCGTGGAATGGGCTTTTACTGATCTAGAATGCGGCAGTCCCGCCGCAGAATGACAGTCCTGTACCACAAATCTGAGGTACTCCTGGTGAGGAGAGTAAATGGGGACATGCAGGTAAGCATCCTTGATGTCCAGTGATACCATGTAATCCCCTTCCTCCAGGCTTGAGATAACCGCCCTGAGCGATTCCATCTTGAACTTGAACCGTTTTATATACGTGTTCAAAGATTTAAAATTTAAAATGGGTCTCACCGAACCGTCCGGTTTCGGTACCACAAACATTGTGGAATAGTAACCCCTTCCTTGTTGAAGGAGGGGTACCTTGACTATCACCTGCTGCAAATACAGCTTGTGAATTTGCCTCTATCACAGCCTCCCTGTCCAAGGGAGATGTTGGCAAGGCAGATTTTAGGAAACGGCGAGGGGACGACGTCTCGAATTCCAGCTTGAATCCCTGAGACACTACTTGTAGAATCCAGGGATCCACCTGTGAGCAAGCTCACTGATTGCTGAAGCACTTGAGACGGGCCCCCACCGCACCTGGCTCCACCAGTGGAGCCCCAGCGTCATGCTGTGGACTTAGCGGAAGCGGGGGAGGACTTTTGTTCCTGGGAACTGGCTGTATATATATATATATATGCACACACGCTCATGTATATACATGTATACACAAATACACGTATGTACATGTTTATGTATGTATAATACACTGAGTACATTATATTTATGAATTAATTGCTTCCCGATTCTGCAGCAGCATCATCAGCACCATCAGTGTTACTCACAGTCACTTCACACTGACTGCTGCACAACACATCACTTAATTTCCGGGCCGCCCGCCACCTGGTGAAGAGACATGGGAGATGAAGGACCAGCAGTGCCACGTTGAGCGGAAGTATTGTGAATTAGTTACCCACACACTCCTTGTGACACCTGCTCCCCGTCTGCCCTCCCACCCGCCGCCTGCCATCCGGAACCCGCACTGACAAGTAAGTCTCAGCAGAATGTGTCTGCCGGCGGCTCCCAGTCCCCCCTAGAGGAACACTGCCAGTGGTGTGGCAGCCGCGGCACACTAGGACTGAGAGACCGCAGCGGGAGGAAAGCACGGGTGGGCGGGAGGAGAGCATAGGCGGACATCACCACGTCACATTGCAAGGTGACACCAGTCCCCCCAGTGAGGCCGCCGACGAATGCACTCAGCATAGTATTAGCAGCAGGCAGAGGGGGGGCGGGCGCAGCGGTGGTGGGAGGTACGGAAATGAGCTACAGGCTAGGCTCCACCGATCACACACTCAGCGATCACTGTGCCACAGCAAGCGTGGCGTGCAGCGGTGCTGGACATTAGGGAGTGCCTGTGCGCACCAGGCACCCCCTGTACGCACGCCTATGCGCTACCACCCCCCATATGCCACACTACATCACTATGCTATAGCCCTCCCATATGCTGCACTTCATAGTTACACTATACCCCCCATACAACATACTACATCACCACACTACACTACTCACAATAAAATTAAAACATCCCAGTTCCTCATTCTTAATGAGCTCACGTGAGTTCTCTCCCCAACGGAGCTCCAGACCAAGTAACAATGAAGACACCAGCAGCGTGTAGGGGGCAGGCCTGGTCCACTTGTCAGGAGAGAGCAGTCACTGGAGGGTAAGAAGGGGGCGGGGCTTAGTCCTACAGACGGGAGAGAGCACAGACAGGAGAGAGCAAGGTACAGGGGTAGAAGGGGACGGCTGATGTGAAGAAGGGGGCGGGGCCTATTCTTGCATCCTTTCAAAATTCGACTTTTTAAAATTCGACATTTGACAAATTCGACTTTTCTGCAATGGTACAAATGCGGCAATTCAACAAAAGTATATTCAATTGAAGTTTGTAAATTCGACAACAGTGCTTTTAAACAGTAAATTCGTCATTTTCAATCCGCCACACTTTGCAGGCGGAATCTAATAAAAAATAATATTTTTTTGGGGTAATAGCATATCTATTTATATTAGAAGGGATTAGGTACTTGGTTTGTCTTTTTTGGAGGCACAAGTATTATTTATATATTTTTTAAAAGATTATTATTATTTTATTTATTTTTTTAAATGGAATGTGAAAAACCCGGAAAAGAAAAATTGCGTGGGGTCCCCCCTCCAAAGCATAACCAGCCTCGGGCTCTTCGAGCCGGTCCTGGTTCTAAAAATCCGGGGGAAAAACGGACAGGGGATCCCCCGTATTTTTAAAACCAGCTCCGGGCTCTGCGCCTGGTGCTGGTGCAAAAAATACGGGGGACAAAAAGAGTAGGGTCCCCCATTATTTTTACACCAGCATCGGGCTCCACTAGCTGGACAGATAATGCCACAGCCGGGGGTCACTTTTATACAGTGCCCTGCGGCCGTGGCATTAAATATCCAACTAGTCACCCCTGGCCGGGGTACCCTGGGGGAGTGGGGACCCCTTCAATCAAGGGGTCCCCCCCCAGCCACCCAAGGGCCAGGGGTGAAGCCCGAGGCTGTCCCCCCCATCCAAGGGCTGCGGATGGGAGGCTGATAGCCTTGAGAAAATTGAAAGAATATTGTTTTTTCCAGTAGTACTACAAGTCCCAGCAAGCCTCCCCCGCAATCTGGTACTTTGAGAACCACAAGTACCAGCATGCGGGAGAAAAACGGGCCCGCTGGTACCTGTAGTTCTACTGGGGAAAAAATACCCAAATAAAAACAGGACACAGACACCGTGAAAGTATAACTTTATTTCACACCTGCCGACACACACATACTTACCTATGTTGACACGAAGCAGTCGGTCCTCTTCTCCAAGTAGAATCCACGGGTACCTGAAAATAAAAGATAATTATACTCACCTGATCCAGGTTCCAGATTAACTCCACGTACTTGGCAAAACAACAAACCGAACACCCGGACCAGACGGACTGAAAGGGGTCCCATGTTTACACATGGGACCCCTTTCCACGAATGCAGACATCAGATTCTCGCGGGAATCCGACAGCGGGATGATGACGTTCGGGCGCGCTCGGGTTAGCCGAGCAAGGCGGGAAGGTTCGAACCTGCCTCGGACCCATGTAAAATGGGTGAAGTTCGGGGGGTCCGGATTCCGACGAACCGAACCCACTCATCACTAGTATGTACGTGTGTGTCAGGTGCCGTGCGCGTACGTACGTACGTACGTACGTACGTACGTACGTACGTACGTACGTGTGTGTCAGGTGTCGTGCGTGTACGTGTGTGTGTGTGTGTGTGTGTGTCAGGTGGCGCGTACCTACATGTGTGTATGTCAGGTGCTGTGCATGTGTGTACGTACACGCGTGTATGTGTCAGGTGCCGCGCGTGTACGTGTGTGTGTGTGTGTGTGTGCCAGTGTGCCAGGAGCCACGCGTGTACATGCGTGAGGGTGTCAGGAGCCGCGCGTATACGTACGTGTGTGTGTCAGGAGCCGAGCGCGTACGTACATGTGTGTGTGTCAGGAGCAACGCGCGTGTGTGTCAGGAGCCACACGTGTGCATACGTGTGTGTGTCAGGTGCCACACATGTACGTACGTGTGTGTGTGTGTGTGTCAGGTGCCGCGCGTGTACGTGTGTGTGTCAAGTGCCGCGTGTGTACGTACGTATGTGTGTGCCTGGAGCCGCGCGTGTACATACATGTGTGTGTGTGTGTCTCAGGTGCTGTACGTGTATGTGTGTGTCTCAGGTGCTGCACGTGTATATGTGTGTATTTCAGGTGCTGCATTTGTATGCGTCAGCTGCCACGTGGGTGTCAGGTGTTGAGCGTGTATGTGTTTGTGTCAGCTGTCGCATCTGTATGTGTGTGACTGTCAGGTGCTGCGCGTGTATGTGTGTGTCAGGTGCTGTTCATGTATGTGGGAGTGGCAGGTGCTGCATGTGTATATATGTGTGAGTGGCAGGTGCTGCGTGTGTATACGAGTGTGTGTGAGGTGCTGCGAGTGTATGTGTGTGTTAGGTGCTCTGAGTGTATATGATTGTGTGTCAGGTGCTGTGTGTGTGCGCGTTAAATGCCACATGTATATATGTGTGTCAGGTGCTGCGTGTGTGTGTGTGTGTCAGGTGCTGCATGTTTGTATGTGTCAGGTGCTGCATGTCTGTATGTGTGTGTGTGTCAGGCGCTGCATGTCTGTGTGTGTGTATGTGTGTGTGTCAGGTGCTGCATGTCTGTATATGTGTGTGGGTGTGTCAGGTGATGCATGTCTGTGTGTGTGGGTGTGTCAGGTGATGCATGTGTGTGTGTGTGGGTGTGTCAGGTGCTGCATGTCTGTGTGTGTGTGTGGGTGTGTGTGTCTGTCAGGTGCTGCATGTGTGTGTCAGGTGCTGCATGTCTGCGTGTGTGTGTGTCAGGCGCTGTATGTCTGCGTGTGTGTGTCAGGCGCTGCATATCTGTGTCAGATGCTGTGTGTGTGTGTGTGTGTGTGTGTGCGTGTCTGTCAGGTGCTGCGTGTCTGCGTGTGTCAGGTGCTGCGTGTCTGCGTGTGTGTCAGGCGCTGCGTGTCTGCGTGTGTGTCAGGCGCTGCGTGTCTGCGTGTGTGTCAGGCGCTGCGTGTCTGCGTGTGTGTCAGGCGCTGCGTGTCTGCGTGTGTGTCAGGCGCTGCGTGTCTGCGTGTGTGTCAGGCGCTGCGTGTCTGCGTGTGTGTCAGGCGCTGCGTGTCTGCGTGTGTGTCAGGCGCTGCGTGTCTGCGTGTGTGTCAGGCGCTGCGTGTCTGCGTGTGTGTCAGGCGCTGCGTGTGTGTCAGGCGCTGCGTGTGTGTCAGGCGCTGCGTGTGTGTCAGGCGCTGCGTGTGTGTCAGGCGCTGCGTGTCTGCGTGTGTGTCAGGCGCTGCGTGTCTGTCAGGCGCTGCGTGTCTGTCAGGCGCTGCGTGTCTGTCAGGCGCTGCGTGTCTGCGTGTGTGTCAGGCGCTGCGTGTGTGTCAGGCTCTGCGTGTGTGTCAGGCGCTGCGTGTGTGTCAGGCGCTGCGTGTCTGCGTGTGTGTCAGGCGCTGCGTGTCTGCGTGTGTGTCAGGCGCTGCGTGTCTGCGTGTGTGTCAGGCGCTGCGTGTCTGCGTGTTTGTGTGTCAGGTGCTGCGTGTGTGTGTCAGGTGCTGTGTGTGTGTGTGTCAGATGCTGCGTGTCTGCGTGTGTCTCAGGTGCTGCGTGTGAGTATGTCAGGTGCTGCGTGTGTCAGGAGCATGTGAGTGTCAGGTGCGTGT